>NC_141625.1:12339988-12462488 GCF_047967505.1 Dipteris shenzhenensis
TCACTCTCATCTGACAACCACCACCACCTTCACTCTTTCTCGATATTTGAATGGTGTTATCATGGGCATTCTTCATTTGCGCTATCTCCTTCTACTTCCTCCCGGGCGAGCATCTTTGTGAACTCTGTAATGTGCGTAATAATTGGTTGCGGTAATTTTATTTTGTCTTCTACATCATACCCCATGTGCTTCTTTGTTTTCTTTGACCTTGATTTCCAGGATACTATGACTGTCTCTGTGGAAAGTCTTGAAATTGCTTCATGGTTTGGGACCCATTCCTTTTTCAAACAACTACTATACAATGTACTGTTATCTTGGTTCTCCTTCCTGCCCCTTGGCTCATACCATACCGCTGTAAATGTTGTAGCTCTCCCCCAGTCATCCATGCTCACGTCAACTACTTTTGCAACCCAAAACTTCACGTTCTCATGTTCATCATCCGATGGTCGAACTGCAACAAAACAATGGACATCTATGTCTATTTGTGGCATAAACTCTCTCTTCTTGGGTCCACAATATGGACGTGGGAGCAACGATTCAAACTCATTTTCAAAGAGACCACATGCTGGACGCAAGTCATTACCAACATTTGGCCAAAATAAAGGCCGTTCTGCCTTAATATCATCTTCTCACATTTTTGCAAGGTCCTTTATCAATTGGTAGGTCTTGCTAATTACAACAGTAGTGTGTTCCTTCCAAGAGGGCTTCCAATCAGGAAATCTCCGGAGCATTTCCTCTTTGTATGCAATAAAAGCTTTTAAGCCTTCTATTTCACCTTTGGATTTCTCGCTGAATTCTTTTATAGGAGCCCATGTTGGATGCATTTCTTTGCTCGGGATTGAAGTTAAGAGAGAGTAAGGTTCTTCAGGTTCCCATTTTGTATCAAGAGAATAGTGTTGCCATTGCATCACTGGTTTTTCATCCTTTAAGAAAAATCGAAAATAGTGTGGAGCGCTATGACCAATCAGGGCATCACCACCTTTTTGTATGAAAGGTAGAATAAAGCTCTTCCAATCATACATCCTCTCAACCATTGAGCATATTGTTCCTTCCTTACGGCCACCAACTTGCCTCCCGCATTTTCTTATCAAGTCATCCATTGTCTCCATGTCCTTGTGTTTTAGTTCTCTTGAAACTGTGCTAAATACCTGATCGATATCCTCATGTGTGTGCCCAACCAACAAAAACCCAACTTCAATCTCATTGAAGATTCTATGAGCGATTAGCATTGAGCAAAATGCAAAGAAGAGTACATTCTTATTCTCTCGTCCACAATTGTCTGCTTGTATTCTCAAAGTTGCTGGTAGGCGACCTTTTTCTGCATGTACATTGTGAATTGCCTTCATAACGGATGTTACAACTTGATTGCTATCGTGTAGATGCAAGGAATCAATCCATATGTCTGCAAAAAACTTAAATCCGTGCACTAACACTCCACATAGATGTGTCTTTAAAAAGTATTTGCCTTGTAGCTTAGGTGGAGTGTTAACGAATCGAGGTAATGTTGTTGTATTTTGATCCATACCATCTACAATAATGCACATGTACTCATTTGGGTGAGAAATAGCTTGCTCCTTCCAAAATGCATATTTTATTCTAGAATGTCGAACAAGTCCATGATGAAATTCTCTCTTTCTTTTGTAAGCTTCTTTTTGTTCTGGAGATGTTGCACTCTCAAGTGCTCGCTTTAGATCATCACAGTCGTTGCACTTTGACATTTTTTGCCTCTTTGGGATTTTAACATGTCCAAAGCTTTTTTTCCAAAGAGTATACAAAGTATGAAAAGATGCCGGTGCATGCCCTCTTTGCCTCTGTGTTTCTCCAATAGAGTTAAATACTTCTTTTTTGGTCAAACCTATCGGAAGATGCATTTCTGATAGGTGGGGTTGTGGTAAAGCATTTTCATAAATGTAATCTTTCAAAATTGCTGTTGCCGCAACCGTTGAGGCTCTTGTTTTGGGCCTTCCTATGTTTCCATGAATGTTAAATTTAACTCCATACTTTGCTTTATTAGCCAAATTCCAATATGTGCCATGTGATAATCCTGTAATAATGCGATATGCATTATTGCATATACTTTTTCCATTTATAAGAGGCCTTATTTGATGTCCTGAACTTCGCCTTCTCTTATCATTTACAAGAAAGCAAGACAATCTCGTGAGTAGGTATTCATTTCTTCTGCTTCCTTTCCTTTGCCATACATGTTCTCTACAACCCTTGATGTCATGTAAGTTAATGGATCGCATACATGTATGCTTACAGCATGTAGATCGCATTGCTTTTAGCATAACATCTTCATTCATTACTCTTATTCTCTTTGGTTGCTTTTCTGGATCTGCCTGCACTCGTTGTCTTTTCATGCATCTGTATGTCCGTTTTGGGACCTTCTGTTCATTCTTATTTGGATTTGTGTAGTTCTCCTTGTAAGATTTATTTGTCACGTTGTTTTCATGAGATGTTGCATCCTTGATCTTATCACTCTGACAGTCAAATACTGAATATTCCTTTGTTGATGTCATCCTTGCTTTTGATACATTCGTCAAACCATTTGTAACATTTACAAGTTCACAATCAAAGTCAAACACCGAATAGTCCTTTGTTGATCTCATCCCTACTTTTGATACAATCGTAGAACCACTTGTCACAATGGCATTAGAGTGTCCCGAATGATCTTCAAACTCATCTATTCCTGAGAGAACATCACTCATTGATGCACTTTCTATGGATTTCATAACTCCATAGTCAGTGGTGATAGACTGTCCAGAATGATCTTCAAACTCATCTATTCCTGAGAGAACATCGCTCATTGATGCACTTTCTATGGATTTCATAACTCCATAGTCTTGAAACTCCTCTACTCCAGAGAGAACATCACTCATTATACTATCGTGCATGATTTCCATAATTCCATAGTTACCTGCTTTGACTCCAAGAACTTTATCAGTATCCATGAAGCCATCCATGCTTGAAGATATAACACTTTTCACATCTTTGCCCAAGTTCTCAATGTGCATGAACTCATCCACCCCGGATAAGGCATCACTTGTGAAATATTTTTCTTTCTCGGTACCAATGAACTCATCGACTTCTGATAAGACGTCAGTGCTACAGTTGAGTGCATTGGAATCATCCATCTCTGAAGGAATAGAGCTTGGTACATTGGCATATTCTTTCAATTCTTTGATGTTGTAGTATACATTATGTTTATCATTAAAAACCACATGCCGAGTCTTTCCAATCTTTAAAAATTGCATGCTCCATCTCAAATCCTTACCTACCTCATAGTAGGGACCATCCAATGACATTGAGTTATCATCCATACCATCATCAGTAACTTTTTGAATTCTCATCTGCGCAAATGTCCAGTGTTCAACTTGTTCAAATCCCAAGACTTGACCTTCTGCTACATACTTATTTGTAAATGATAACATTTGTAAAATATCTCCCACTCTAAAATCCAAAGATATGCACTTTGTATTCCTGATGACATGTGTTGGATAAGTCTCATCTCTGTCCCATGCAATAAATGCTTTGTTGGAAGTATTATAGGGCATAACATCTCCAAGGATTTCCATATCCCCACACTTATGCTTTAGCTCAACATGTGCACTAAGAATCCTTGATACGATAACCGCTACCTTATCTTCGCCAAGTCTTCTAAAGTGACAAATAGAATTTGGATCACTTTCATGGATTGTAGCAAATGCAACTACTTCTCTTTTGCAACATAAAATCACCTCCATCCCCGGAATAAATTTTGTAGCCATCTCCTTTGTGAGTTTCCTCTGCAAACAAGCTGTAACAACCATTATAAAGAACATTAGTCTCTTCTCAATAATCTACTTTATTAATGATTTAAAAATCCAGAACGTGTTTGAAAATTTAATTAGACACTAACCAATAACAACCATAAACCCTAAACCCTAAACCGTAAACCGTAAACCAAAACAACCCTAAATCCTAACCAATAACAACCCTAAACCCTAAACCCTAAACCCTAACCCCCAAACCCCAAACCCTAAACCCTAACCCCCAAACCCCAAACCCTAACTCCCAAACCCCAAACCCTAAACCCTAACTCCTAAACCCTAAACCCTAAACCCTAACTCCCAAACCCTAAACCCTAAACCCTAAACCCTAACTCCCAAACCCCAAACCCCAAACCCTAACTCCCAAACCCGAAACCCTAAACCCTAAACCCTTAACCCTAACCCCCAAACCCTAAACTCTAAACCCTAACTCCTAAACCCTAAGCCCTTAACCCTAACCCCCAAACCCTAACCCCCAAACCCCAAACCCTAACCCCCAAACCCTAAACCCTAAACCCTAAACCCTAACTCCCAAACCCTAAACCCTAAACCCTAAATCCCAAACCCTAAACCCTAAACCCTAACTCCCAAAACCCAAACCCTAAACCCCCAACCCTGAACCCTAAACCCTAAACCCTAACTCCCAAACCCTAAACCCCAACTCCCAAATCCTAAACCCCAAACCCTAAACCCTAAACCCCAAACCCTAAACCCTAACCCCCAAACCCTAAATCCTAAACCCTAACCCCTAAACCCTAAACCCTAAACCACCAAACTCTAAACCCTAACCCCCAAACCCTAACCCTCAAACCTTGAACCCTAAACCCTAAACCCTAACTCACCAAACCCCAAATCCTAAACCCAAACCACGAAATCCTAAACCTTAAATCCTATGAGTGTTTTCAAGTAATATCATTTATTTAAGTAATAGTTTTAATTAGAATTTATAAGTAATAGTGGAATTGATACTTGGGAGGGTGGTAGTGGGAGAAAGGGAGAGTGGGAAAGTGGAGAAAGGGAGTGTGGGAGGGTGGTAGTGGGAGAAAGGGAGAGTGGGAGAGGGAGTGGGAATGGGGGCGGTGGGAGTGGGGGTGGGAGAGTGGGAGTGGGAGTGGGAGTGGGAGTGGGAGAGGGAGTGGGAATGGGGGAGGTGGGGGTGGGAGAATGGGAGTGGGAGTGGGAGTGGGAGTGGGAATGGGGGAGGTGGGGGTGGGGTGAGGGTGGGAGGATGGGAGGATGGGAGTGGGAGTGGAAGGGGTGGGGTGGGGAGTGGGAGTGGGAGGATGGGAGTGGGAGAGGGAGTGGGAATGGGGGAGGTGGGGGTGGAAGTGGGAGGGGTGAGGTGGGAGGATGGGAGTGGGAATGGGGGAGGTGGGGGTGGAAGTGGGAGGGGTGGGGTGGGAGGATGGGGGAGGGAGTGGGAGTGGGGGAGGTGGGGGGGTGGGAAAATGGGAGTGGGAGGATGGGAGTGGGAGGGGTGAGGTGGGAGGATAAGGGTGGGAGAATGGGAGTGGGAGTGGGAATGGGGGGGGAGGGGTGGGGGTGGGAGGATGGGAGTGGGAGTGAGACGTGTAGGTGGGAGGATGTGAGTGGGTGGGAGAATGGGAGTGGGAGTGGGAGTGGGAGTGGGAATGGGGGAGGTGGGGGTGGAGTGAGGGTGGGAGTGGGAGGGGTGGGGTGGGAGGATGGGAGTGGGAGAGGGAGTGGAAATGGGGAAGGTGAAAGAATGGGCGTGGGCGTGGGAGTGATAATGGGGGAGGTGGGGTGGGAGGATGGGAGTGAGAGTGGGGTGGGAGGATGGGAGTGGGTGGGAGAGAGAGAGAAGATAATCTAATAGAGAGGCCAATGGGAGAGGAGATAATGTTATAGAAGGACCAATGAGAGAGAAGCACTCAAAACCCTAGTTTTTCTTATATATACTCTCCTTCTCTCATTGTTTCTCTCATTTCAACAAGGAAGAGCAAGAGGAGAAGCAAAAAGAGGAGGAAGAGCAAAAGCAAGCACAAGCAAGCACAAGCATCGATTTCAACTTTTTTCCAGGTACTGTTTTTAAAATTTGTATTCTTTGAAATTTTTGAAGGATAGATTTTTAGAGAGAGAAAAGAAGAGAGAGAGTCTTGCTGCCTCGGCAGCAAAAGAGAGAAAGAAAGAGAGAGGGAGAGAGACGAGAGAAGGGGGGGGGAAGAGAGGGGAGAGAAAGGGAGGGGGGAGAGAAGGGGGAAGGGGGAAAGAGAGGGGAGAGAGGGGAGAAGCAGCGAGGGGGGGGAGAGAGAGAGGGGAGGGGGAGGCCGCTGCCGCGAGGGGGGGAGGGAGGGGAGGGGAGAGGGAGGGGGGGCGGCGAGAGAGGGAGGGGGGGCGGGGATAGAGAGGGGGAAGAGGGACGGGAGGCGAGGGTGGAGAGGGAGGGGAGGGGGCCGCTGCCGCGGCAGCGGTAGCGAGAGAGGGGGAGGGGGGGGAGAGGGAGAGGAAGGGGGGGGGGGGGGGAAGGGGCGGGAGGAGGGAGAGGGAGGGGAGGGGGCCGCTGCCGCTGCCACGGCAGCGAGAGAGGGGGAGGGGGGAGAGGGGAGGGAGGGGGTCGCTGCCGCGGCAGCGGCAGCGAGAGAGGGGGAGGGGGGCGAGAGGGAAGGGGGGAGAGAGGGGGCAGCGAGAGGGAGGGGAGGGGGCCGCTGCCGCGGCAGCGGCAGCGAGAGAGGGGGAGGGGGGGGAGAGGGAGAGGAAGGGGGGGGGGGGGGGGGAAGGGGCGGGAGGAGGGAGAGGGAGGGGAGGGGGCCGCTGCCGCTGCCGCGGCAGCGAGAGAGGGGGAGGGGGGAGAGGGGAGGGAGGGGGCCGCTGCCGCGGCAGCGGCAGCGAGAGAGGGGGAGGGGGGCGAGAGGGAAGGGGGGAGAGAGGGGGCAGCGAGAGGGAAGGGGGGGAAGAGAGAGAGAAGGGGGGGGGGGCTGCTGCCGCGGCAGCGGCAGCGAGAGAGGGAGGGGAGGGGAGAGAGAAGGGGGGGGGGAAAGGGAGGGGAGGAGAGAGGGAAGGGGGGGAAGAGAGAGAGAGGGGGAGGGCCGCTGCCGCTGCCGCGGCAGCGAGAGAGGGAGGGGAGGGGAGAGAGAAGGAGGGGGGGGGGAAAGGGAGGCGAGGAGAGAGAGAAAGGGGGGGGGGCCGCGGCCGCTGCCGCGGCAGCGAGAGAGGGGGAGGGGGGGAGAGGGAGCAGCGAGAGGGAAGGGGCGGGAAGAGAGAGAGAGGGGGGGGGGCCGCTGCCGCGGCAGCGGCAGCGAGAGAGGGAGGGGAGGGGAGAGAGAAGGGGGGGGGAAAGGGAGGGGAGGAGAGAGGGAAGGGGGGGGAAGAGAGAGAGAGGGGGGGGCCGCTGCCGCGGCAGCGGCAGCGAGAGAGGGAGGGGAGGGGAGAGAGAAGGGGGGGGGGGAAAAGGGAGGCGAGGAGAGAGAGAAAGGGGGGGGGGGCCGCGGCCGCTGCCGCGGCAGCGAGAGAGGGGGAGGGGGGGGAGAGGGAAGGGGGGAGCGAGAGAGGGGGGAGAGGGAAGGGGGGGGGCCGCGGCCGCTGCCGCGGCAGCGAGAGAGGGGGAGGGGGGGTGAGGGAAGGGGGGAGCGAGAGGGAAGGGGGGGGGGCCGCGGCCGCTGCCGCGGCAGCGAGAGAGGGGGAGGGGGGGGAGAGGGAAGGGGGGAGGGGCCGGGGGCAGCGAGAGAGAGGGAAGGGGGAGAGAGAGAGAAGGGGGAGGGGCCGCGGCCGCTGCCGCGGCAGCGAGATAGGGGGAGGGGGGGGAGAGGGAAGGGGGGAGGGGGCGGAGGGAGCGAGAGAGTGGAGGGGGAGAGAGAGAGAAGGGGGGGGGCCGCGGCCGCTGCCGCGGCAGCGAGAGAGGGAGGGGAGGGGAGAGAGAGAAGGAGGTAGCGAGAGAGAGGGGAGGGAGAGAGAGAGGGGGAGAGGGGGAGAGGGAAGGGGTGGGGAGAGGGAAGAGAGAGGGGGAGCCGCTGCCGCGGCAGCGAGAGAGGAGGGGGGGGAGAGAGAGTAGGGGGGAGATGCGAGAGAGGGGGGGAGGGAGAGAGAGAGAGGAGGGGAGGGGCCGCTGCCGCGGCAGCGAAAGAGAGGGAGGGGTGGAGAGAGAGAGAGAGAGGGGGAGGAGAGAGAGAGAGGGGATGGGGGGGGAGATCGCGGCAAGTGAGAGAGAGTGGAGAGGAGAGTGGGGAGCGCAAGTGAGAGAGAGGAAAAAGGTGAGGAGAAAGGAAGAGAGAGAGAGAGAGGGGAAATGAAGAGGAGGGGAGAGAGTAGACTAAGATGAGAGGAAACGTAGACTAGAGCGGAGAGGAAAGAGAGAGAGAGAAGAGTGAGAGAGATGAAAATTTAGAGAGGGAGGACACGAGAAAGTACGATCGAGATAGAAAATCTTACCAATGAAGAGGAGAAATGAGTGGGCGACGATCGAGACAAGATGAAGAGATCGAGATAGAAAATCTTACCAATGAAAAGGAGAAATGAGTGGGCGACGATCTAGACAAGATGAAGAAGCTACGATCAATGAGGCATATTAGAGAAGATTGGTGTGTGATTTAGTCGAAACTTAAACAAACAAAACTATAAACCTTGGTGTTTGAAAAAGAAACGTGTGGAAACTAGAATTTCAAAATTTCCCGCCTTTTTTTAAACTATGAATCCTTGTGTTTGAAAAGACAAACCTTGGTGTTTGAAAAGAGAAACGTGTGGAAACTAGAATTTCAAAATTTCTCACTTGAATCCTTGTGTTTGAAAAGACAAACGTGTGAAAACTTGAAAATTGTGATAAAAGACAACCTTGTGTTTCAAAAGACAAACGCGTGGATGTGAAAATTGTGATAAAAGACAACCTTGTGTTTCAAAAGACAAACGCGTGGATGTGAAAATTGTGATAAAAGACAACCTTGTGTTTCAAAAGACAAACCCCTGGATATGAAAAGACAAATGTATGCTAAAAGCAAAACTTGTAGAAACTTCAATTTTAAATTTTTCTTTGTTTTTGAATTTAAAATGAGTTTCACTTTCATTTTTAATTTACTAGTTTAATTTAGACTATAATGCATTTTGTTTTGGAATATAAAGAGTATAATTTTAATTTTATTACATTTTAAATTAAAATTTTAAAAGTAGTTTAACTTACATTCGTTATTATTACTTTAATTTATTTCTTTTTAGGGAGAATATTCGTTATTATTACTTTAATTTATTTCTTTTTAGGGAGAATTAATATATTCTTCTAGGTAAATATTAAATTTTTAATTTTAAGTCTTGTTTTCTTTATTTTACGTTATTTTTTCATAAACTTTAAGTTAAACTACTTTATAGTTTTTATTATATAAATTCAAATTTATTAAGATTTTAACTTCTTATTAATGTGAATGTTCAATTCTTATGAGTTGTAAGTAAATTAAATATAAATTTTATCTTTTTTAAAATGAGAAGGAGAAGAGAGAGAGAGAGAAGGGGGGGTCGCTGCCGCGGCAGCGAGAGAGAATGGGGGGGGAGAGAGAGAGAAAGGGGTGGGAGGATAATGTGAATGTTCAATTCTTATGAGTTGTAAGTAAATTAGTTTTTGAAAATATAAATTTTATCTTTTTTAAAATGAGAAGGAGAAGAGAGAGAGAGAGAAGGGGGGGTCGCTGCCGCGGCAGCGAGAGAGAATGGGGGGGGGAGAGAGAGAGAAAGTGGTGGGAGGATGGGAGTGGGAGAGGGAGTGGGAATGGGGAAGGTGAAAGAATGGACGTGGGCGTGGGAGTGAGAATGGGGAAGGTGGGGTGGGAGGATGAGGGCGGCAGCGAGAGAGAAGGGGGGGAGAGAAGGGGGGGAGAGAGAGAGAGAAAGGGGTGTGAGTTTAAAAAAGATAAAATATAAATTTTATCTTTTTTAAACTCACAACCTTAGTGTATTAAAAAGAATAATGGAAAGATTATTTTTTGCTTTTAATTCGCAACCTAAGGATATTAAAAAGAACAATGGAAAAGAAATTATTTCTTGCTTTTCTTCGCTTCGACGGTTGGTGTAGTCTAGATTAGCATAGATTAGTTTGTCCTTAGAGGAGAGAACTCCAAAAAAACCAATCAAAGCCATGCTCAAAATTTCCCGACTAGTTCCTAATCGGAGTCAGTCCATTCGTTCACATTCACATTCGGTTTCACAGACACAACAACCCTACCATTTAAGCAACGATTAAGGTTTTTAAACTTTCAAGATGATTGAAAGTTGTATCAGTGGACATGACAGATTACAGTTGTGGAAGTTGACAGAGCATTTTACACTTATATCAGTTGCGGGAGTTGACAGAGCATTTTGTACTTATATATGACAAACTTCAAATTTGTATTCAGAGATCATTGTAAATCCTTATTTTTTTTCACATTTATGCTCTAAGCCTTGTAAAGCCTTTTAGGCTATTCCCAAAGCATTTATGCTCTAAGCCTTGTAAAGCCTTTTAGGCTATTCCCAAAGCATTTATGCTCTAAGCCTTGTAAAGCCTTTTAGGCTATTCCCAAAGCATGAAATTGATACTTATATGATTGGGAAGAATACAAACTGGAGGTGTATTAATGGGACTCATTGTACTTTTGATTTTTCAAAGTAATTGTAGTTTGTCAAAGTACTTAAAATTTGTGTTGTGCTTGAATACAGGATGGATCTTGAGGCTACAGCATTTGTCAATGGTATGTCACTGAAATACAATGGAAGAATTTATGCCCCAAAGGACTTCACAAACTGGACAGTTGTTGACACAACAAAGAAAGCATGGTTCTTGGTCTTAAGTAAAGGAAATCTCATTCTAGTGATGACAAAGAGAGAGTTGGAGAAAGATGAGTGCGCATCAAATGTATCTTTCTCCAAGAGCAATTTGATTCAAGGGGGCACCTTAGTAGGAATAAAAATTGAAAAAGACAGCACTACAATGATGATTTACACAAAGTCAAGAATGAGCAACAGATCGTTTCTTCTTTCTAAGAAAGATGCAATGCACTTTGTGATGCCGCCGCCAAAAGCACCTAGATTTCCTGAATTGGTTCCTGCATTGGAGATCCTTCAACATGTGTGGGAGGAATTTCCCATTGAGGAAGCAAGAAAAATGCAGTCAAAGATTATCCTTGAATACTTTCAGGGTGTCATCCAACAAGGTTCAACTTCATTGGAGGGACCTAAGGTGCAAGAATCCACACATGAGAAAGGAAGTGATGAGACACGCCATGTAGATTTGGTTCATGGTAATACAAATGAGAGAGGAAGTGGAGTGGATGAGACAGAACACATTGTAGCAATGGATGAGGGTCTTGTACACGTGGATGCTTACAAGGGATCTACATCTGAAGACAGGAATTGAATTGGTGGAGACCGGACATGCACATGCATCTCAGACAGAAATTGAATTGAGTGAGACACGACATGCATCATATAAGACAGGACATGCACACACATCTCTTGTTCATGGTATTACTCACTTAGATGGTGTAACTCATGAAGTTGATGGAATAACAGAACAAGTGAAGCCCTTAAGTATACCTGAAGTCGAGGCAATAGAAGAAGAAGTAGGGCGATTTAAAGCAGTTCACATTGAGCCCCTAAAAAATAAACCTCGACGTCAAATGCAAAAGGCAAGTACTTCACGAGCTACAGTTCCAAGTCCTATAACTGGAAAAAGAGGTCGTTCATATACAAAGAAAGGGCAAAGAAGAGAAGAGGAAGAACATGAAGAGGATGCGGAGGGTCTTGAAATGGAGTCAGATCTAGAAGCAGAAATGTTATCAATGAAGAACCTAAATCTTCGCTTGAATGAGGCTGTGACAGATGAGGATCCAGGATATATATGGGGCCAGAAGACTCAAGTTATACATGCTTCATCAGTGGTCAAAGCAAGTGTCTTCACCAACAGCAGGACCTTAGATACAGCCTATGCTGAAAAGATTTTTCAGGCTTTGATTGATGGAAAAAAACCAGTTGTTTCTAATTTGGTACTCCGTCCAAGAACATTTTGGCCAGTCATGGGAGATTATAGTCAATCCATCAATTTCTCTCAACCTATAGATTTTGAGATGCAATTCACTAAGTTCCTCGGAAAACAAGTTCCTCACTTCAAGAAGGACAAAGTTCAGTGAATGATCCAGAACGACATATAAGGGATGCCAAGAGAAATTTCTTAGCTCATTGTACATTTGAGGCAATAGATGGTCAGCACTATGCCTATGCTTGTAATGAGCGCTCTAGAGATGCATACAAGAAAGGAGAAATTACTTATCAAACTTTCGCGAGTGTGCCTCAATTTCACTACTATTTCTGCATGCATCTGTATCTTCAAGAACGAGAAGAAATATTTGATTGAGTCGGAAAGACTTAATCATGACATTTATGCACTACGAAAAATCACCTCCACTTCAGAGATGTTGCTCAAAGCTAGGACCATATGGAAAACTTTTAATTCTCCTTTGACCACTCTCAAAAGAACTGCAACTAAAGTGGAAGCGGATAATCTTGTTGACTTCTACACATGCTTGAGTGCCATTGTACCAAGGGAAAGCAGGAAAGAGCTGAGGTGATTACAAGCTTCAAGACAGTAAGGGATAGGTATCAAGACTACACAAGCATACTTTTCCGTAGTGATGAAGTTTTTCATCAGATCAAAGACGTGTGTCTTGCATGTGAGAAAGGGAGATGTTACATATGAGGCTCCATCATTGATTAAAGAGAAGGCAAAGAAGATTGAGAAAAAAGAGATGACAGCTCGGATGTGGAGGCCTTTAAGAAACCTACCAGATAAATACGCAAGTCTTGCTGCAGAGAAATTAATGTCAAAGAATGGTTTTTTGGCAAAAAGGATAAAGATCATTGCATGGAAGATAACATCATCCAACAGGCGAAGCGTGATGCAGTAAAGAGTGCAATTGAATATTTATTGGGAGAAAAAAATATTCCAATCAGCCAATGTAAAATTGATCATAACATTGTGAGGCAGATGGCATCAGCTTTACCGTCAGCTAAACAGAAGGCTTGGGCGCATAAATGGGTGAAGGTAGAAGATGATGGATCTGAAATTACTCCCTCTATGAGAAATGACATTCCGGAAAATGTGTATGCATATGCACAAAAAGTCATCAATAACCACACTCTCAGAAAAGAAAAGACTTTGAACAAGGGCTTTTATTTCATACATGAAATCATTTCAGAGTCTGGAAAGAGTGTTGAGTGCAAGGGAGTTTCATTGAGTGATTTTTTGTCCGACGACACTGCTTGGGAGAGACCTCAGCTTTTCTTTGTCTATGAAATATCAGCGGATGACATCCGTCCACTCCTTGACAGAATATTACATACCACCATTGGTAGAGTGGGACAATGTAATATAGTCATATTTGCTGATAAAGATGACAAGGAACAAATGTCTGCTACCCTAGAAAAACAATATGGCAATGAGCTCAAGATTTACAATGGGATATACTCAAGAAAAAGGGACAAGAGAGAATGCGGTCTCAAGATACAGAGTCTGGAAACCTTTTTCTTGTGCATGAAGAGCCCTTATAATGATCACTCCTTACAAAACAATATAAGAGGGAATGCAAAGAGATTGCAACTACTGCTGGAAGAGCATGAAGCTCCAAGTCCCCTCCATCGCAATGCAAATCACTATGAAAGGCCAGCAAAAAGTGCTGATCTTTTAATTAGTATGATGGAATTTTTGCTACCGCCTGGATGGGAAGTCACATTGTGCCGAATGGGACATCTGTTCGAAGCTCTTATCAGAAAAGGACACAATGTAAATATTATTGAGAGCCCTGCTTGCTTGGAATACCTTGATACCGTGGCTTCTCTCACAATAAAGTTTGATAAGAAAGGTCCGATCTCACATGAAGAGGATGACATAGAGCAGATCATGTACGATGAGAGCAAGAAAGATGATGAAAATGATCAAAGCTCTGGATATAATAGTGAGGATACCAGCAATAGCAAGGAAGCAGAGGAAGATGGATATGACACTGACCTTGCCTCTGAAGGTTACATAAAAAGACCACGAAGATATGTAGAGGTATGAAGACTTATGTTTAATTTTCTTTATTCATTTAAAGGTCTTTTTAAATTTATAATTAATTTAAAATTTTGAATCTCATAATTATTTTATCCTTTTATAGGAGAAGGGAGAGGAGGAGGATGAGGAGGACATAGTTGGAGCAGAGAATCATGAAAGCTCATCTCAAGAAAGCAAAGCTGCTCTGGCTATCCATCGGATGACTCTAGAAAATAATCATACATTGCAGCAAATGGAGAAGTCATTTCAAGTTAGGTTTCAAGTTCGAGAACAACCTCTTACTTTTATATTCGATGAAGAGGATATTTCAATCCTCATAAACTTCAAGAAAGAGGTCAATGACAAGGTTATAATAGCCATCCTCAGGTTTGACACAAACTTTTTACTGACTTTATGCTTTTGTATTTCCATTGGATCAAATGAACTAATATTCTTTTCTTTTTATTGCAGTATGGTTTTACAACAGCTTCCGCTATATATACAAAGATGTGCATATATGGTCGATCCTCTTGTTTCTAGTGTACTTAGCAATAAGGAGAAGACCATAGATGACATTTTTAAGTGGTTGCAACCTATTGATTTGACTGCGGCGCGAGTTATCTTTACCGCATATCACGAAGAGTGAGTATCAATCCCTACCTAGCTTATCTCTTACATTGTGGAGGATTATATCGAATAATAATTATTCTTAATTGATAATGCAGCTTGCATTGGAGCTTGGTAATTGTGGACATCTTAGCCAAGCAATGCTTCTTTGTCAATTCAATAGCATCTATCCATGGCAGTGTGTCAGAGTAAGTATAACCTACTTGTGTCATAATTATGTCAATGAGATGCATCCTATGCAATACACACATTCATTTATGTTTTCTATTTTGATGTGTAGATCTGCTCGAAAGTTGGTAAGTGCTATAGATGCACTTATGCAAATGGAGGGTGACTTGGAAGATCAAATAGAGTATGTAACATGCCCTGCAGCGAAGCAGAATGATGACCACAGTTGTGGGTGGAGAGTTGGATATAACTGCTTCTTGCTCCTTGCTCAAATTTTTGATTTGAGAGGCGGTGAAACCTCATTGTCCACATATACAGACTTGCATCTGCAGGCATTTATGTCATCTATCATTAAGGCATTTATTGATAACGTGGTGGAGCATCCAGAGGAAACATTGGTTGCTACGCCCATAAGTTGTCCTGATGTAACCGCTGTATTGGACGAAATGGGGAGCTCTTCTGAGGTTAAGGTCATCATTAGCAAGCAACCTCGTGTTTTGACTTTTGGTAGCGAGGAAGTTACAATCCTCTCCGACCCTTTGAAAGAGGCTAATGACAAAGTCATGATGGCCATCCTCAGGTTTGATATGAACATCTCTTGACTTGATACTTCAATCATTTGATTCAATCTGCTTCTAACATTTGTTTATTTATTGCTGCAGTACGGTTATATCTCATTTTTTCAGTACAGAATCGCGTCTGTATGCTCGATTCTCTTCTTTCAGCTGTACTTAGTGATACCAAGAAGACAGTAGATGATGTTTGTTCAATTCTACAACCTTTAGACTTGGATGGCATACTACTTGTCTTTATGCCATACTATGAGAAGTAAGTATGGTGTCAATCTTTCTTTTACTCTCTTATTTACAATATTGTGTCAATTAATACTTAATATTGTGATAAATCTTATCGCTCTTTATTTGGTGATGTAGTTCACATTGGAGCCTTATAGTATGGGACCTTGATGACAACCATTGTTGGTTTGTCAACTCAATTACAGGCTTTCACGGGGTGTTCAAGTAAGTGTTCTTTTATCATATCATTATGAACATGCATCAAGTTACTATTTACTACACAAATTTACTTTGTCATATGTCATGATGGACAGGTCTGCAAACAAGTTAGTTTCTGCGATTATGAAAATCAGGGAGCATCAAGACCAACCAAATTTCCAGACACGCCTCGCAGTGGACCAAAAGGACATGTTTAGTAGTGGGTGGAGAATTGCGTACAACTTCATGTTGTATCTCAATGACATTTTTGAACATGTCTCCATAGAAGCATATACCAAGCTCGAGCTACAAGATTTTGTGGCTAAGACCTGTTCACTATCTAACTGCTATCATTGGGAAACAACATGATGGACTCAATGAAGAACCACTTGAATTAGAGACTGAATGCATTCTTCCTACACAAGAAGTGGAGACTCAATGTGCATCTACAACATCACATCTTGTAAAGGAGGAGAGATTAAGTCTATCCCGATTGCACCAGAAGTAGAATCTCAATGTTACACCCATCCACACAAGTAGAGACTCAATGTACTCTTAGAGAATCACAGCCTCAAGAGAACTCATCAGACTCTATTCAGTTGGTAAAACCATGTAGAAAGAAACATGAGTCCTTGAAGATTTTTATCTTGTTTGTATCGATTAATGATAGTGTTTTTAAAACTTATGTTAAATGTTGCAATACATTAGGATATTTTATGATATTTTTTCATTACAATACATTAGGTTTTACTTTTTTGAAAGTCTAATTTATTATGTACAATACATTAGGTTTATACTTTTTTGAAAGTCTAATTCATTCTTATGTTCCATCACTTTATTTTATAGATTTCAATGTACTCAAAATCTATCATTTATTATGTACAGCAAGTATCTCATGATGAGATTCTATTAATTATATCATTCTTGTGTTCCATCATTTTACTTTATAGATTTCAATGTACTATCACTATCTTATATGTCTCAAATGACTCCCATTACGGTCTTGCATCCCATCATTTTATTTTATAATGTCTCGCATTACAATCTTGCATCTAGTCCATCTCGCATTACGGTCTTGCATCTGTAGTTCTATAAATTCCCTAGTAGTCGTTCATCTTCTATATCTCACCCGCAGCAGACACTTCTTGCACTTTGCTCTTCATGATGAGATTCTATTAATTATATCATTCCTGTGTTCCATCATTTTACTTTATAGATTTCAATGTACTATCACTATCTTATATGTCTCAAATGTCTCCCATTACGGTCTTGCATCCCATCATTTTATTTTATAATGTCTCGCATTACGATCTTGCATCTAGTCATCTCGCATTACGGTCTTGCATCTGTAGTTCTATTAAATTCCCTAGTAGTCGTTCATCTTCTATATCTCATTCCTAGTAGTCGTTCATCTTCTATATCTCACCGCTCCTCTCCTCAAGCTTGCTCCTTCCTCTCCTCAAGCTTGCTCCTTCCATCTTGCCCGCTAGTAGTCGTTCATCTTCTATATCTCACCCGCAGCAGACACTTCTTCCACTTTGCTCTTCTTACCTTACTCCTCTCCTCAAAGCTTGCTCCTTCCTCTCCTCAAGCTTGCTCCTTCCATCTTGCCCGCAGCCTTGCCTCCTCTTCTTCAAGCATACTCCTTTCATCTTGCCTTATCTCCTCTAGTTACCTTCCTCACTCTAGTTACCTTCCTCACCTCGTTCGTCTTCTATATCTTTCTCACTCTCGTTACCTTCCTCACCTCGTTAGTCTTTTATATCTTTCCTCACTCTCGTTACCTTCTCACCTCGTTCATCTTCTATATCTCACCCGCAGCAAAAACTTCTTCCACTTTACTCTTCTTCCCTTACTCCTCTCCACACTTCTTCCACTTTACTCTTCTTACCTTACTCCTCTCCTCAAGCTTGCTCCTTCCATCTTGCCCGCAGCCTTACCTCCTCTTCTCAAGCATACTCCTTTCATCTTGCAGCCATTATGGATCTTTTTAAGGTAATCGATTCTGTCGAGCAAGCCATTAGCAGCCTCAAAGAATGGATTGCCGAGAACCAAGGAAAGAGAGAGGAGAGAAAGCAAAATCCAACTCCATTAACCCAGTACGAGAAGGATGACTTTGCTTGTCAGAAGGGCCTAGAGAAGGAAGAGGAAAGAAAAATAAGTATGGCTACTACTGAAATAGATAAATTGCAGTCATATAGGAGAGAGTTGATAGACTTTCAAAGTGAGATATCTTCGCGTGTGGCTCGTTATGGAAGATTTTCCCCCGAGGAAGCGCAAGCCATTCGGAATAAACAAAGTGTTATGCAAGAGAAAATTCATCAATCCTTACTTCTCTTCTATAATTTTAACTACATCGATGAGGATGAGATGAGCTCAGCTCTTGAATGGGTTGAATTTAGCTAAGGACTTGAAAATAGAAAATTCATCAAATTGAATGGCTGTAGTCTTGAAAATAAATTTGCCTTCCACTGAGAGTCTTATTGTAACTTTTGTGTAATTTGCCTTCCAATGAGAGTCTTATTGTAACTTTTGGTGTTTTTAAACACCTAAATTATAAATATTGTGAGAGTTTGCTACTTCCACTTGTAACTTTTGAAAGTGTTTCCTAAACACTATTATAAATAATAAAGTGAGTTTACAATTAATGGACCACTCTTTTTTGTGTAAACTTATCTCAGGCTTAACTTTTGAAGGTGTTTATTAACACCATTAAATATTAAGAGAGTTTACAAAACGAATCTTATTTTTTTCATGTAACTTATCTAGGCTGCGTTAAATTTTATAATTTTAGTTTCATGTCCTTAAAAAATATATAAAAAAATGCTTGTTTTTATGTTTTTATATGTGCTTTGAAGATTGGGTTTTTCTTAAATTTTATCTGAAAACTAGTCCAAAAGTATATGTAAAAATGAATTTGTACATTGACAAGTCCAAAATTAATGAAATAAGTGTTGCTAACAAGTCGGTGACATAAATGCACAACGGTCACCCTGGCATGGAGCTCGATATCTCAACACTCCCCCTCAAGCTCAAATCCCAATTCTTGCACACCAAGCAGGTCTCTGAACTTGCACAGCTTCTTTGCACCCATGCCTTCGTGAATATGTCAGCTACCTAATCCTCTATGCTGACATAAACTAGATCAATAAAACCTACTAGAACCTTCTCTCACACATAATGATAATGCACCTCAATGTGCTTTGTTCTAGCATGATAGACTGGGTTATTTTGCCAAGTGTATACTGCTCATGTTGTCACAATAAATGACAACTGGCCATCTGTAGACTGATGCATATCATTTTCAAATTTCACGACAGATTTCTCACTTTATGTGAGAAAAATAGAGAAAGGCATTATGTTGCTTGTCATTTTATGTTGATGGATTGATAATCACAGGTGATAGTGATGAAGATATCCTTCAGGTGAAAATGCTATTGAAGCAAAAGTTTGAGATGAAGGACTTGGGAGATCTGCATTACTTCTTGGGCATTGAGGTGATTAGATCTACAAGTGGGATATGGCTCTTGTAGAGGCAGTTGGATTGGATATGCTATTCCAAATATGGGATGATAGGCTATAAGCCTATTTCACTTCCTTTGGAGCAGAATGTAAAGCTGAGCGCAGATGCAGGTGAGCTTCTAGAAGACCCTACTATGTACAGACCCATAGTAGGAAGTTTGATTTATATGACTATTACCAAGCCAGATTTGAGCTATGCTGTTGGGTTGGTAAGTCAGTTTATGCAAGCTCCAAGGAAACTGCATTTGGATGCGGCTAGATGCATACTGAGGTATGTGAAGTCCACATTGTAGTATGGACTATTTTATGAGACTGGGGTTTCAGATACAGTTGCATGGATACACTGATGCTGATTGGGCTGGTAGTATTTCTGATAGACGATCGGCTGGTAGTATTTCTGATAGATGATCTACCAGTGGGATATATGTTCTCTTTTTGGGAGTGCTGCAGTCACTTGGAGTAGTAAGAAACAGCTACAGTTGCCTTGTCGAGCACAAAGGCTGAGTACAGGGGTGTAGCAATGGTTGCATGTGAGGTAGCTTGGTTGCATAAGCTACTCTATGATATGCATCAGATGGGCTAGTTGTCATTTATTGTGACAACATGAGCAGTATACACTTGGCAAATAACCCAATCTATCATGCTAGAACAAAGCACATTGAGATGCATTATCACTATGTGCGGGATAAGTTTTTACTAGGTCTTATTGATCTAGTTTATGTCAGCACAGAGGATCAGGTAGCTGACATATTCACAAAGGCATTGGGTGCACAGAAGCTGCGCAAGTTCAGAGACCTGCTTGTGTGCAGGAATGGGGATTGAGCTCGAGGGGGAGTGTTGAGATATCGAGCTCCACTCATGATATGCCAGGGTGACCATTGTGCATTTATGTCACCGACTTGTTAGCTGCAGATGCGGTTGGTACACCGCCCATGAATAATAGGTGGATGACAGCTATCCTTATCTACTCTAGTTAGTGGCTCAGTGTTGACTCTGTGCCAACATGAACTTATGAAGAAAGAGAAGGTGTTACAACTTTGTGATACAACTTTGTGTTACAACTTCTAGACACAAATTTGTGTTACGACTTCGTGTAACAACTTTGTGTTACAACTTCTACATGAAGAGAGAGAATGTGTTACGACTTTGTGACACAACTTTGTGTTACAACTTTGTGTAACAACTTTGTGTTACAACTTTGTGTTACAACTTCTACATGTAGAGAGAGAATGTGTTACAACTTTGTGTTACAACTTTGTGATACAACTTTGTGTTACAACTTTGTGATATGACTTTGTGTTACATGCAGAGAGAGAAGCTCTCCAACTTGTATAAATAGCCCATAATGGAATGAAGCCCACACTCTTTGGGGCATTGTGTTGAGTCTACTTTGGTATTCCAAGCATTTGTCTCAAGTGTCCATGCTTCCTTGCACTGCACATCCAAAAGCATGTCCTAACCTTGCAACTTCTCCTCCCCTCTCCTCCAACCTTGCAACCCACCCTCTCCCTCTCCTCCCTCCCCTCCTCCTCCTTCCTCTCCTCCCCCCTCCTCCCTCCCTCCTCCTCCCTCGTCCTCGTCCTCCTCCCTCCTCCTCCTCCTCCCTCCTCCTCCTCCTCCTCTCTCCTCCTCCTCCCTCCTCTCTCTTCTTTCCCCCATGCTCTTACACCTTCTTCCTCTCCCCACTCCTATGCTCCCCTAAACCCTTTGTTCCTCAACCCTTAAACTCCATGATCTACGAGGGAGACGAGTTCTCCACCATGTACTCTACTCTGAACCTTGGATCCTCCTTCTAACCTGGACTCCTTCTAAACCTTGGAACCTCCTTCTAAACCCTGGAACCTCCTTCTAACCCTTAAACTCCTCCTAAACCCTACAACCCCCAAATGAAGGCGAAAGCCTTCATTACTTCAACAAAGATGATTTACGTTCCTTTTACACATACATGCACTTTGTTTGCTTACCACACTTAAGCCTACGTCTCTCACCGGAACACGACTCGAGGTCCTAAGCTACACATATACTACAACCGACAATCCCAATATATCTGTAGGTGACAAAAGCCTCGGAACCCTGCAAACATAGAATACCCAGCTCTTCCTACGAAAGCAGTAGGAAAGAGCCAACATTTGGCACCGCTGCCGGGGGAGACTAGCGTCTCAAGTAAGAGTAAAACATACGCAGGTATGTGTAGAAAACACACTACTTCGAACTTTCATGAACATAACACTCAAGGGCAAGGAGAGTAAAATTTTTTTTTTCCATTTCTAGCCAAACATATCAACCCCAAGCATCAACCTTGGGTAACTACCTTAAGAAATTTTATTAATTTCTTAAATAGAAGCCACATAATATACAATCAGGCTAGGTAGTGGACACGAATGCGTAGAGCTTGCAATTTCAATCATTTTACCTTTTTTCAGAAAAGCAAACTGAGCTCTTTATAAAAGAGTTATGGCTCGGGAAGAGTTTAGGGTAAACCCTAAACCTAAACCCTAAACCTAAAATCAAACCTATAAAAACCTACTCCACCCCCTCATTATTCTTCATCTTTCACTTTTTGCCTTCAATTCTCTTCTTCATTCCGAGCCCCATGCAAGACACTCCTGCCTCTCCATCGACCACCCCCTTACTCCTATCCTCGCATTTGTAAGTGACTTCGAGCCCTTCTCGCAGCGATAACCCAGCCTTCCACAAACCGTCCATTGTTCCGCAACAATCCTGTTACATCGAGAAAGACTTTGGAGAGCGTTCAGGTGACCACTTCTCCTCCTTTTTGATTCCGTCTTTCAGGTTTTTTGCTCTTTTTTACTCCTCCCCCCCCCCCCCATCTCCACCACCACCTCCCCCTCCCCCTCCCCCTCCATCTCCACCCACCACCTCCCCCCTCCCCCTCCATCTCCACCTCCCCCTCCCCCCTCCCCCTCCCCCTCCCCCCTCCATCTCCACCTCCCCCTCCCTCTCCCCCCTCCATCTCCCCCACCTCCCCCCCCCCCCCTCCATCTCCACCACCACCACCACCTCCCCCTCCCCCTCCATCTCCACCTCCCCCTCCCCCCTCCCCCCTCCATCTCCACCTCCCCTCCCTCTCCCCCTCCATCTCCACCACCTCCCCCTCCCCCCTCCATCTCCACCACCACCTCCCCCCTCCCCCTCCATCTCCACCTCCCCCTCCCCCCTCCCCCCTCCATCTCCACCTCCCCTCCCTCTCCCCCTCCATCTCCACCACCTCCCCCCTCCCCCCTCCATCTCCACCACCACCTCCCCCCTCCCCCTCCCCCTCCATCTCCCCCTCCCCCTCCCCCTCCCCCCTCCCCCCTCCATCTCCACCACCACTGTTGACTCTGTGCCAACATGAACTATGAAGAAAGAGAAGGTGATACAACTTTGTGATACAACTTTGTGTTACAACTTTGTGTTACAACTTCTAGACACAACTTTATGTTTACAACTTTGTGACACAACTTTGTGTTACAACTTTGTGTTACAACTTTGTGTTACAACTTTGTGACACAACTTTGTGTTACGACTTTGTGTTACGACTTTGTGTAACGACTTTGTGTAACAACTTTGTGTAACAACTTTGTGTAACAACTTTGTGTTACAACTTTGTGTTACAACTTCTACAGTAGAGAGAGAAGGTGTTACAACTTTGTGTTACAACTTTGTGATACAACTTTGTGTTACCACTTTGTGATACGACTTTGTGTTACATGCAGAGAGAGAAGCTCTCCAACTTGTATAAAATACCCCATAATGGAATGAAGCCCACACTCTTGGGGCATTGTGTGAGTCTACGTTGGTATTCCAAGCATTTGTCTCAAGTGTCCATGCTTCCTTGCACTGCACGTCCAAAAGCATGTCCTAACCTTGCAACCCTTCTCCCCTCTCCTCCAACCCTGCAACCCACCCTCTCCCTCTCCTCCTCCCTCCCCTCCTTCCTCCTTCTCCTCCCTCCCTCCCTCCTCCTCCTCCTCCTCCTCCTCCTCCCTCCTCCTCCTCCTCCTCTCTCCTCTCTCCCCTCCTCCTCTTCCCTCCTCCTCCTCCTTCCTCCTCTCTCTTCTTTCACCCATGCTCTTACACCTTCTTCCTCTCCCACTCCTATGCTTTCCTAAACCCTTAAACTCCATGATCTACGAGGGAGACGAGTTCTCCACCATGTACTCTACTCTGAACCTTGGATCCTCTTCTAAACCCTGGACTCCTTCTAAACCTTGGAACCTCCTTCTAAACCCTGGAACTCTTTCTGAACCCTGGAACCTCCTTCTGAACCCTGGAACTCTTTCTGAACCCTGGAACTCTTTCTGAACCCTGGAACCTCCTTCTGAACCCTGGAAACTCCTTCTGAACCCTGGAACTCTTTCTGAACCCTGGAACCTCCTTCTGAACCCTTAAACTCCTCCTAAACCCTACAACCCCCTATGAAGGCGAAAGCCTTCATTACCCCAACAACAATGGTTTACGTGCCTTTTACACATGCTTGCATTTTGTTTACTCACCACACTTAAGCCTACGTCTCTCACCGGAACATGACTCGAGGTCCTAAGCTACACATATACTACAACGACAAACCCAATATATCTGTAGGTGACAAAAAGCCTCGAACCCTGCAACATAGAATACCCAGCTCTTCCTACGAAAGCGGTAGGAAAGAGTCAACATTTGGCGCCACTGCCGAGGAGACTAGCGTCTCAAGTAGCGACGAGTAAACATGCGTAGGTAGGTATAAAAGCCACATGATGTACAATTAGGCTAGGTAGTGAACACGGTTGCGTAGAGCTTTCAATTACGATCATTTTACCTTTTTACAGAAAGGCAAACCGAGCTCTCCATAAAGAGTTATGGCTCGGGAAGAGTTTAGGGTTAAACCCTAAACCTAAACCCTAAACCTAAAATCCAAACCTATAAAAACCTACTCCACCCCCCCCTCATTCTTCATCTCACACTTTTGCCTCCATTCTCTTTCTCCTTTCCGAGCCCCACACAAGACACTCCTCCCTCTCCATCGACCGCCCCCTTACTCCTATCCTCGCCATGTAAGTGACATCGAGCCCTTCTCGCAGCAATGACCTAGCCTTCCACCCACCGTCCATTGTTCCGCGACAATCCCGTTCCATCGAGAAAGACTTGGAAAGCGTCAGGTAACCACTTCGCCTTGCTTTTCAATTTCCGTCTTTCAGTTTTTTTTGTTGCTCTTTTACACCTCCCCCTCTCCACCACCTCCCCCTCTCCCCCTCCCCCTTCATCTTCCCTCTCCCCCTCTCCCCCTCCCCCTCTCCACCACCACCTCCCCCCTCCCCCTCACCTCCCCCTCACCTCCCCCCTCTCCCCCTCCCCCTCTCCACTACCATCTCCCCCTCCCCCCCTCCCCTCCTCCCCCCTCCCCCTCTCCCCCCTCCCACCACACCTCCCCTCACCTCCCCCTCTCCCCCTCCCCCTCTCCACTACCACCTCCCCTCTCCATGCCAGTTCATGGTCACCCACGGAGTTGTTTTGGGACACATCGTCTCTCAACATGGGATTGCAACTGACATGGACAAAATCAAAATCATCATGGAATTGCCTCCTCCTACAAATTCCAAAGGTGTACAGGTCTTTATGGGACATGCCGGCTATTATAGATGATTTATATTGCGGTATGCCATGATAGCTAGACCACTTTACAAATTATTAGTGGAGTTCTTATGGACCGAAGAGTGCGACCAAGCCTTTGAGCTTTTAAAGTGGCGCCTAATCACAGCACCCATCCTTATATCTCCCAATTGGGATATTGATTTTCATGTTCATACTGATGGATCCGAGTATGCAATTGGGAGTGTGCTTTGTCAACCGGGTGAACATAAGAAAGACTACCCCGTCTACTTCGCCAGTCGACAACTCAATGATGCAGAGATCAACTATACAACCACAGAAAGAGAAGCCCTAGCAATGGTGTATAGTGTAAAGAAATTTCGGCACTATCTACTCGCAAATGATTTTGTCTTCTACACCGACCATCAAGCCTTGCTTTATCTTGTGAACCGTCCGTGTACCACAGGAAGAATAACCAGATGGCTCCTCTTGCTGCAAGAATTCAACTTCAAAATCGTGGTCCGCAAGGGTGCCCAACACTACATTGCCGATCACATGTCTCGAGTCAAGACAGGAGAAGAAGCCACTGGAGTAGAAGACGACTTACCAGATGCCACACTATTTCAAATAGATGCTGTTCCAGAATGGTGTGGAGATATCATTGGGTACTTGATGGCAGGAAGACCACCCCCTGACATGAAAGCAGTAGATGCCAGAAAATTGATTCTAAAGGCTGCCCCATATCAACTCATTGCAGGACAACTATACAAGATGGGCAAGGACCAGATATTAAGAAGATGTGTAATGCCTCATGAGATCCTACCAATCTTGAGTGAAGTCCATGAAGGCATTGCAGGAGGACACTTCCAAGGGGAAGCCACAGCAAGAAAAGTTCTCCTCGCAGGCTACTGGTGGCCAACACTGTGGGCAGATGCCTATGAATATGTAAAAGGCTGTGATGTATGCCAACGAACTATTAAACCACAACACAAAGACTTCAATCCCCTAACAACAGTTGTTGCACAACAGCCATTTGAAAAATGGGGGATTGATTATGTGGGTCCCATACATCCAGCAGCAAAAGGAACACAGGCACGCTACATCATTGTGGCCACTGATTACTTTACAAAATGGGCTGAAGCTAAAGCAGTCAGAAAGGCAGATGCCAAAAGCACAGCAAGATTCTTGTACGAACATGTGATCACCCGATTCGGATGCCCCCTTGAAATTGTGTCGGATAGAGGCACACATTTTGTCAATGAGGTAATCCAAGAACTCTTGTCTGGCTTCATGGTCATTCATAGAAAAAGCACACCCTACTACCCCCAAGGAAATGGACTAGCAGAATCCACAAATAAAATCATATGCAATATCCTCACCAAGGTAGTAGAACCACAGCGTTCTGATTGGGCAGAGAAACTGAATGCAGCCTTATGGGCATACAGAACCACATTCAAGGTCAGTACAGGGAACACACCTTTTCAATTGGTATACGGCCTTGAAGCCGTGGTTCCACTCGAATTTGTAATACCAAGTCTGCGCATCGCAATACAGGAACGCATGGGTGATCATGAGTCCTTGAAAGAAAGGCTCTGTCAGTTGGAAAAGCATACAGAGACAAGACTAGTCGCTTATCATGCCATGACAACAGAAAAACGTCGAAGAAAGGCATGGTTTGACAGGAATCTGAAAGCTAAAGACATCAAGGAAGGCGACTTAGTCCTGTTATACAATGCCAAAGTACACAAGGGAAAACTGAAATATCTAGGTCAAGGACCCTACCGAGTACGAAAGATGAATCCCATTGGAGCTGTGCTACTTGAAACACTTGATGGAGTCCAATTCAACACAACAATAAACGGGAGCCGACTGAAGCGCTACTACATCAACACGCGAGCCATCCCCGACAAAAACGAAGATTTAGGAAACCAAGTCTTCCTTAGTTAGGATTAGATTGTATCACAAGCACTCACTCGCATATGCACGTTTTTGCACATATAGTTTGCACATATAGTTTGCACTAGATTGTTACACGCACACTCACTGCATATGCACGTTTTTTGCACATTAGGGATGTTTGAGTCTTAGTTTCCCTATCGAATCCCACAAATAAGCATATAGTTAGACACATCACATGCACTCACATGATTTTGCATAGGCACATAATAGATTGCATAAAAAATAGTATCACACACTTTCATTCCATACTCTCAAAGCATGCAATGAATTCACACGTTGTACACGAAGCTATGCCAAAACTCAAGATAAATTGGCAACAGAGTCTGCAGCCTCCGCAACGAGACCCCCGCCGAACATCACAGCCATCTCCTATATGCAAAAATATCAAACTTGCATACTAATTATCTACAAGCTCAATGCTACGGGTGCAATCGCATCCAACATGTATGCAAGATAGCAAGAAAAGACAGCCTCAACAACGAGACCCCCGCCAAACCTCTTTCCAAGAAGATTCGATGGCAGCGTCTGCAACCTCAGCAACGAGATCCCCTCTGACATTCATGTGGAGATAAGCTTCTTGACCAACATCCTTTTATACCAATCCTCCACAACGAGACCCCCGCTAAACCTCTTCCCAAGAAGATTCGATGGCAGCGTCCGCAACCTCAGCAACGAGATCCCCTCTGGCAATCATAGTCATCTACCCCTCCTTAAGAGGAGATCAGTTTCTTGACTATTGACTACAAATTGTGTGGTGCAAAAGAATTACAGCAGGAACGACTCGCATACCACAAGCTAAATAGCCACTGAATTACGCACATGGCATCCCAACTCTGAAATCAAAATAAGCCATAACCCGAGGACGGGTAATAAAATGGATCCGGGAGTATGTTGACTCTGTGCCAACATGAACTTATGAAGAAAGAGAAGGTGATACAACTTTGTGATACAACTTTGTGTTACAACTTTGTGTTACAACTTCTAGACACAACTTTATGTTACAACTTTGTGACACAACTTTGTGTTACAACTTTGTGTTACAACTTTGTGTTACAACTTTGTGACACAACTTTGTGTTACGACTTTGTGTTACGACTTTGTGTAACGACTTTGTGTAACAACTTTGTGTAACAACTTTGTGTAACAACTTTGTGTTACAACTTTGTGTTACAACTTCTACATGTAGAGAGAGAAGGTGTTACAACTTTGTGATACAACTTTGTGTTACAACTTTGTGATATGACTTTGTGTTACATGCAGAGAGAGAAGCTCTCCAACTTGTATAAATACCCCATAATGGAATGAAGCCCACACTCTTGGGGCATTGTGTTGAGTCTACGTTGGTATTCCAAGCATTTGTCTCAAGTGTCCATGCTTCCTTGCACTGCACGTCCAAAAGCATGTCCTAACCTTGCAACCCTTCTCCCCTCTCCTCCAACCCTGCAACCCACCCTCTCCCTCTCCTCCTCCCTCCTCCTCCTTCCTCCTTCTCCTCCTCCTCCCTCCTCCTCCTCCTCCTCCTCCTCCTCCTCCCTCCTCCTCCTCCTCCTCTCTCCTCTCTCTCCCTCCTCCTCTTCCCTCCTCCTCCTTCCTCCTTTCTCTTCTTTCACCCATGCTCTTACACCTTCTTCCTCTCCCACTCCTATGCTTTCCTAAACCCTTAAACTCCATGATCTACGAGGGAGACGAGTTCTCCACCATGTACTCTACTCTGAACCTTGGATCCTCCTTCTAACCCTGGACTCCTTCTAAACCTTGGAACCTCCTTCTAAACCCTGGAACTCTTTCTGAACCCTGGAACCTCCTTCTGAACCCTGGAACTCTTTCTGAACCCTGGAACTCTTTCTGAACCCTGGAACCTCCTTCTGAACCCTGGAAACTCCTTCTGAACCCTGGAACTCTTTTTGAACCCTGGAACCTCCTTCTGAACCCTTAAACTCCTCCTAAACCCTACAACCCCCTATGAAGGCGAAAGCCTTCATTACCCCAACAACAATGGTTTACGTGCCTTTTACACATGCTTGCATTTTGTTTACTCACCACACTTAAGCCTACGTCTCTCACCGGAACACGACTCGAGGTCCTAAGCTACACATATACTACAACGATGATGCCCACTCCTGAAGAGACTGTTAGTGCCGTCAGCTCGTAGAGATTGTTCTTCCTTACTGCCTTGCCGACCACCTTGCCCGCTGCATTAAGGATTTCTGCTCCGGTCCTCTTGAAACGCACCTCCAAGTTGCGATCAGTTATCGCAGCAACCGAAAGCAAGTTCTTCTTTAGCTGAGGAACTAGTAATACATCAGAAAGCTCTTTAGTTTCACCCTCTTGAATGGAAAGAGAGATAGTACCTGTACCTTCCACAGGGCATTTTGCATTATTACCGACCGTCACGTTCATGGGCTCTTGTAGAGGCTTGAAAGAGCTATACCAGTCCTTCTTTCTGGTCATGTGACGGGACGCTCCACTATCAAGGAGCCACGAATCATTCGTTGTTGAAACTTCTGTTGAGGAGCATATTTCTTCAATTGCAACCCATAGCTCCAACTCAGTTTCAACTGTGTTGGCAGATTCCTTGCCTTTCGAAGAAGATTGTGTAGTGCCATTCTTTTCGTCCTGCTGCTTCTTTCTGCAATCCTTGATCATGTGACCGCTTTTGTTGCAGTAGTGGCACTTACCTGAAAACTTCTTCTTCTTACCATTCTTCTTCTCTCCACCCTTCCCTTTGGATGTGGTTGAGAATGCTGCATCACTTCCGCCATCGCGGGTCTTCATTCGCATCTCCTCCTCTAGAAGCATCGCACTGAACTCTTCAAAAGTGAGGGGTGGATTTCTTACCTGCGTGTTGAGTGTCGTAACCAACGCATCGTACTTTTGTGGAAGGATCCGAATGCACCTTCTGGCCAACTCTTCGCTGGTCTTTGTAATCCCAACCGCCGCCATCTGATCACGTAGATTCTTGATCCGTGTGATGAATGTCTCAGCTGATTCTCCATTAGAGCACCTCTCTGCAGCAAGCATATTCTCCAAATTTTGAATTCTGGTCTGATTCCGCGTTTCATACTGACCTTTCAGTATGTTCCTTTACGGCTGATGATAAAGTGGAAGGGCATACCTCCTCCTCCACTGTATGTGGCTGTTCCCAAAACACCACATCACGACTGACCACGATCTTCTTTGCCTCTGGATCATATAGCCGGTACGCCTTTGACTCCTGGCTATAGCCCATGAAGATACACTTTCTGCTCTTTGGATCTAATTTCTTTCTGGTGCTATCTGGAACATGAACAAAACACTCACATCCAAATGTTCTGAAATGAGAAGCGGAAGGCTTTTTACCTGAGTAAGCCTCCAAAGGTGTTTTGCCCGTCAAGGCCTTTGTGAAGCTTCGATTGAGGATGTAGACTGCTGTATTGACTGCCTCAGCCCAAAAAGACTTAGGCAATCCTTTACCTAGTGCCATGCATCGTGCCATCTCCATGGTAGTACGATTGCGACGCTCTACAACACCATTTTGTTGCGGAGTATGTGCAGTCGTGAGTTGGCGCTTAATGCCATTCTCGTGCAAGTATGTGTCGAACTCTTTTGACAGGAACTCTCCTCCTCGATCCGTGCGAAGCTTCTTTACCTTCAGCCCGCTTTCGTTTTCCACCATCTTTTGCCACTGTTTGAATTTTCCAAGAGCTTCAGCCTTATCTCGTAGAAAATACACCCACATGTATCTACTGTAGTCGTCGACGATAAGCATATAGTAGTTACATCCCCCCAAAGCTTGAGTCGGAGCTTTCCCACTGAGATCAGCATGAACCAATTCTAGAGGAGCCTTTGCCCGATAGCCGCTCTCATGTGGAAAAGCCTTCCTTTGTTGCTTGCCCATCATACAAGCTTCACAAGGTTCCTGCACCTTTGAGAGTGCAGGCAAGTGTGCAACCATCCCTGTTTTCTGCATTTCCAAAAGAATAGGATAACTAAGATGACCAAATCTTTCATGCCATACCTTACTGATGCCCACTCCTGAAGAGACTGTTAGTGCCGTCAGCTCGTAGAGATTGTTCTTCCTTACTGCCTTGCCGACCACCTTGCCCGCTGCATTAAGGATTTCTGCTCCGGTCCTCTTGAAACGCACCTCCAAGTTGCGATCAGTTATCGCAGCAACCGAAAGCAAGTTCTTCTTTAGCTGAGGAACTAGTAATACATCAGAAAGCTCTTTAGTTTCACCCTCTTGAATGGAAAGAGAGATAGTACCTGTACCTTCCACAGGGCATTTTGCATTATTACCGACCGTCACGTTCATGGGCTCTTGTAGAGGCTTGAAAGAGCTATACCAGTCCTTCTTTCTGGTCATGTGACGGGACGCTCCACTATCAAGGAGCCACGAATCATTCGTTGTTGAAACTTCTGTTGAGGAGCATATTTCTTCAATTGCAACCCATAGCTCCAACTCAGTTTCAACTGTGTTGGCAGATTCCTTGCCTTTCGAAGAAGATTGTGTAGTGCCATTCTTTTCGTCCTGCTGCTTCTTTCTGCAATCCTTGATCATGTGACCGCTTTTGTTGCAGTAGTGGCACTTACCTGAAAACTTCTTCTTCTTACCATTCTTCTTCTCTCCACCCTTCCCTTTGGATGTGGTTGAGAATGCTGCATCACTTCCGCCATCGCGGGTCTTCATTCGCATCTCCTCCTCTAGAAGCATCGCACTGAACTCTTCAAAAGTGAGGGGTGGATTTCTTACCTGCGTGTTGAGTGTCGTAACCAACGCATCGTACTTTTGTGGAAGGATCCGAATGCACCTTCTGGCCAACTCTTCGCTGGTCTTTGTAATCCCAACCGCCGCCATCTGATCACGTAGATTCTTGATCCGTGTGATGAATGTCTCAGCTGATTCTCCATCAGAGCACCTCTCTGCAGCAAGCATATTCTCCAAATTTTGTATTCTCTCCAGCTTTTCATCGTGTACTTGCGTTTTGTTGTTATCTTCCGCTGCGTACTATTTTCTTACATGGTATCAGAGCCCGGGTCTGATCCCCGGCCACCTTTCTCCATGATCGATTGGAGGGGGGTGTTGGAGGTGCAAATCTCTCATGGACAAAGGGGATAAGAAGAAGGAGAAAGGGTTGAATTATCCCACATACAAAGGTGTGTGGAAGATGAAGGGACATAAATAGTCCAAGTTGCCCCTCCTATCTTCAATTCCCCCAAGCTTGCCTTTTGTGGAGGTTGGAGGGCTGGCTAGGCAAGGGTGCCTTATGGCAGGGGTGGGGACCTGCCATACACACATGCCAGAGCCTCCGTAGTGGCCATGAAGGTTGTGCACTTCCGTGAGGTGCTAGCGGTCTTGGCGGGGGGCACGCTAGGCACATGCTCTTGGATTCTAACATGGTATCAGAGCTCAGGCTATCTGAGTAACGACTTTATTGCAAGTTCAACGAGCTTTGTTAGCAAAGGCTACTAGGAGTGATGGCTGCACCAACCCCGTTGCGAATTCGTCCACCTGCCTTCAATGAAGGCAAGCTCGATGGGACGAATTATACTTTGTGGAAATTCAAGATCAGCGCGATCTTGGATTCATATGAGCTTCTGGATACTGTTCTGGGATTGGATCCAGAACCGGTTGGATCACCGAATCCAAACAACCCCAACGTCATAACGCCACCGAATGCAGATCTTCTTCGGGCATGGAAACGAAGGAACGCAGATGCACTCTGCGCTCTTGTTACCAGTTCAAGTGATTCTGTTTTGACTCTGATTCAGCATACAGACAAGGCAAGCTTGGGGGAATTAAAGATAGGAGGGGCAACTTGGACTATTTATGTCCCTTCATCTTCCACACACCTTTGTATGTGGGATAATTCAACCCTTTCTCCTCCTTCTTATCCCCTTTGTCCATGAGAGATTTGCACCTCCAACACCCCCCTCCAATCGATCATGGAGAGAGGTGGCCGGGGATCAGACCCGGGCTCTAATACCATGTAAGAAAATAGTACGCAGCGGAAGATAACAACAAAACGCAAGTACACGATGAAAAGCTGGAGAGAATACAAAAATTCTGATATACCAAACCGCTGCGTACTATTTTCTAACATGGTATCAGAGCCCGGGTCTGATCCCCGGCCACCTCTCTCCATGATCGATTGGAGGGGGGTGTTGGAGGTGCAAATCTCTCATGGACAAAGGGGATAAGAAGGAGGAGAAAGGGTTGAATTATCCCACATACAAAGGTGTGTGGAAGATGAAGGGACATAAATAGTCCAAGTTGCCCCTCCTATCTTTAATTCCCCCAAGCTTGCCTTTTGTGGAGGTTGGAGGGCTGGCTAGGCAAGGGTGCCTTATGGCAGGGGTGGGGACCTGCCATACACACATGCCAGAGCCTCCGTAGTGGCCATGAAGGTTGTGCACTTCCGTGAGGTGCTAGCGGTCTTGGCGGGGGGCACGCTAGGCACATGCTCTTGGATTCTAACATAGCCCATAATGGAATGAAGCCCACACTCTTTGGGGCATTGTGTTGAGTCTACTTTGGTATTCCAAGCATTTGTCTCAAGTGTCCATGCTTCCTTGCACTGCACGTCCAAAAGCATGTCCTAACCTTGCAACTCCTCCTCCCCTCTCCTCCAACCTTACAACCCACCCTCTCCCTCTCCTCCTCCCTCCTCCTCCTTCCTCCTCCTCCTCCTCCTCTCTCCTCCTCCTCCCTCCTCCTCCTCCTCCTCCCTTCTCCTCCTCCTCCTCTCTCCTCCTCCTCCCTCCTCTCTCTTCTTTCCCCCATGCTCTTACACCTTCTTCCTCTCCCACTCCTATGCTCCCCTAAACCCTTTGTTCCTCAACCCTTAAACTCCATGATCTACGAGGAAGACGAGTTCTCCACCATGTACTCTACTCTGAACCTTGGATCCTCCTTCTAACCCTGGACTCCTTCTAAACCTTGGAACCTCCTTCTAAACTCTGGAACCTTCTTCTAACTCTTAAACTCCTCCTAAACCCTACAACCCCCAATGAAGGCGAAAGCCTTCATTACTTCAACAAAGATGATTTACATTCCTTTTACACATACATGCACTTTGTTTGCTTACCACACTTAAGCCTACGTCTCTCACCGGAACACGACTCGAGGTCCTAAGCTACACATATACTACAACCGACAATCCCAATATATCTGTAGGTGACAAAAAGCCTCGGAACCCTGCAAACATAGAATACCCAGCTCTTCCTACGAAAGCAGTAGGAAAGAGCCAACACTCAGTTAGTATGCCACCTTAGTTAGCTGAGTTTGGTTTGAGACACACATATAGGGTTCTCCTATTTCTTTGTACTAGAGTTCTTTTGGCTTTCACAACTAAGAAGAGGAAAACTGTTTTCAGCCTCCACCTTTGTCTGTATTCCCCCATTGTGTATGTGAGAAAGCCGCAAGTGAGACTCCTTCCTTCTCTCCCACTATCTTCACAGGGGAGCCATCCCCCTCCTCCATGGAGGGCATGAGGAGAGACCCTCCTCCAGGAGATTTTCCCCTCCTACAGCATGGTGTAGCCACGGCCGCACCATGCTGCCTCTTGCATGAGGGGAAACCCTCTTGTAGGAGGATTTCCCCTCCTCCTGTATGGCATGACCGTGGCCATGCCATGCTGCAAGAGCTCCCTCCTCTATGGTGTGGCCGCGGTCATGCCATGGAGAAAGAGAGGAGCTTAGAGCTCCTCCCTCCCTTTCTCAATGGCACGGCCACGGCCGTACCATGGAGGAATATAGCCTTGAGGCACTCTTCCTCCTCTCTCTCCTACTCGCAAGGAGGAGGATCCCTCCTCCTCTTCTTCCTACTCCTTTTCTCCATCTTTCCTCTCCTTGTCCTTCCTCTCCTCCCTCTTCCATTCCATTCTATTCCCTCTTCCTTTCATGCAGTCAAAAAATAAGTTGTAAGAAGGAGGAAACTTTCTTACCTGGAATTTTGGAAACTCCACAATCTTCTTCTTCTTCGATTGGTCGCTTCACAATCTTCTTATTCTTCAAGTTCACCTGATTTCACCTCCAACAAGACCTCTGGATCTTCTAAGGAGTGATTATGAAGGAGGAGTCTTCTAACTATATAGTGAGAGTTTAACTAAACATAAACTAAATATTTTTAAAGATCTTGTTTAAATATAAACACTCTTTCTACAATCTCTTCTTTCACTCAAGACATTTTCTTATACCCCTTGTTTAAGTGTCTTATACCCCTCTCTAAATATAAACATTTTCTCTCCCATAGCCTCTCTAAACATACACACTCCTTTAATACTCTCATCTTTCACTCCAACACATATATATGGTCATCATAAAGCAAGGGGATTGAGGGGTGGGATCAACACCAGAGATTGAGAGATCGGTGTCAACACCTCCAAACCCCCGCTTGAGGCATTGCCCCCAGACCCCCAGGATCGCGGGCATTGTCCCCGAACCCTTGAGGAGTACATTGATCCTTCTACCATCTCCTAACCATCAAACAGTCACCATGAGACCTCATCTAGTGTCAAAACTAGGATCCTACCAATGTCCAGTGCTCAGACTATGGCTTCTCCTCATAATGGGGGCCTTACAAAAGAGCACTAGGGAACATTGGTGGTTACATATGAAAGGTGGGCATTGCACATATACCAACATGTGCATCACTTTAGCACAACATTTAAGGCCCATTAATCCATTCCTAATGTTCTCATTTAGGTGTGTCCTTGGGTTGAGAAGGAGCTCATGTAGTGTACTTTTATAAATGATTTTTTGGAAGTATTATAGGGCATCACATCTCCAAGTATTTCCATATCTCCAAATTTATGTTTTAGCTCAATATGTGCATTAAGAATCTTTGATACAATAACTTCCACCTTATCTTTGACAAGTCTTGTAAAGTGACAAATAGAATTTGAATCATTGTCATGGATTCAAGCAGATGCAACTAGTTCTCTTTTGCGACATAAGCCTTCACCTCCATGCCACTAATAAAATTTCTAGCCATCTCCTTTGTGCACGGAGTCTTTTATCTACTAAGGAAAAAGTATGAGAATTATCAAAATCTTGCTTAGCCATGTCCGTTGTGATCTTCCTTTTGCAATCAAGCTATAGGAAAAAATACAAAGAAAATTATTCTCTTTTCAATAATCTACTTATTATTTATAACTTATTTTTAAATATGGGTTTCCAATAAAGGTCTTAGGTTTAGCAAATGAGATTTATAATTTGAATACAATGGTATAGATTTTAGGGTAATACATGATGGTATAAAGAAAAGCACAAGGAAAGAGGAAAATAGACACAAGGAATTAGAAAAATAGAAAGGCAATGGGGAGTTTTCAATAATCTACTTATTAATTATAACTTTTTATTAAATTACTTTCTTTTAGTTTAAATTTCATGGTGATATAAATTTATGAAGCTCTGGCCGCACGTCACTCTGCCCCCGATGGGGGTGTGGGGGTAACTCCCCCAATGGCGGGGTCCGAGGCCAGTCGGTAGGCCCCGGTATGCCCTCCGTTGCATGCACACGATCATTCGCATGTGAATTTTCCCTCGCGCATGTGATCGATGGTCGGTGGTCAATGGTCTTTGTTCGGTGGCGAAAGTCAAGCAAACATGTGCCACCATCCTCGCACTTAGTCACACACTGTGCTAAGTCAATATGCATGTGCCACCGCTAGCCCACCATTGTGGTGGAATTGGTCTAGTACAAAGGGCTATACAAAGATGCCACTTCTCAAGACTCAACATTGAATGCCAATACCCCTACCTCTAGTCCTTCTTGATCCAGAGTTTGTGTAGATCGCCATCGAAGCTCTACTGGAGAGCGCACGGGTGGACATCACCATCAGTTTTTATTCAACTCTATTGTGTCTATCCTCTTGTTATTGTACTATCATTGTTGTCAAACAATCTCTCCGCTGCATCGTATTTCTACATGGTATCAGAGCACTAGGTGCTTCGAGCGGCGATAGTGCAAGAAATTCCGTTGCTATATAAAGCTTTGGTGTGGTGGCTACTGCTACAGGGATGCGGGTGCTGAAATACATCAAAGGCACACTTGATTATGGCATCACCTATACCAAGGGCAACATCTTGACCGGATTCTGTGACTCGGATTGGGCAGGAGACGTGGACAGCAGGAGATTAGTGACAGGTTAGCCTCTTTCATGCACAGTTCTCTACTTTTGCACCTCCAAACTGTGTACCTTCCCTGTCCCTACGATTGCAAAACCTCCCTGCTTCTGCACTTTGAGTGTGCCTGCTTTCTGCTCACGGTTCCTACATGTATTCTGGCCGGTAAATCTTCTGCTCGTACCGGTCGCATCGGGAGAACTGCAACATCTGTGCTCCTTCTCAGTTCATATGTGCGCATTTGATTCGCAGGTCACCTGTGTTCACCCACACGATAGTTTTCTGGGCTCCTGCGTCTTCTGGTGCGGACAGTTTTCTCGCTTCACGCGTCTACTGTGTTCATCCGTGCGACAATTTTCTAGGCTCCTGCGTCTTCTGGTCGCGGATAATTTTTCTGAGTTTCTGCAAAACTATAACAGCAGATCCTGCGCCCCCCCTCTCTCTCCTATTCGTGGACAGTTTTCTCACTTCGTGCATCTACTGTGTTCACCCACGCAACAGTTTTCTAGGCTCCTGCGTCTTCTGGTTGCGGACAATTTTTCTGAGATTCTGCAAAACTGTAATAGCAGATCCTGCGCCCCCCCTCTCTCTTCTCTTTCTCTCCTCTCCTCTCTTTTTATTAAAGAGTAGGATTTGAACCCAAGACCTCCCCCTTCACAAAAGGGAGACTTATCATCGGGCCAACAAGTTGGAAGTGATGAAAATGTAATGATTTTTGTTTATATATTGAAATCTCGGGAACTGTAACTCTCTAACCGTGGGGAGTTTACTCTTGCTGTAAAAAGAAAAAGTACTTCATTTCATGTGCTCTATTCACATCTCTTGCTAGATCGCCGATTTGGAACTTTTCCAAGTCCACTTCACGGACGCACGCCACATGAGGAGGGTGGATATTTATGTCACTTCTCAACGAGTTTAAGGATTTGGTGCTTGGTCCTCCGCTCATTACAGCTACCAATTGGCGAGATCTCTTTCTTGATCTACATGTCGACCTTCAATAGCTGATTGTCCAGTGCATTGTTCAAGGAGACGATGGGTGGGATGATACACCGTGGTTGGTTCAAGGTGAAGAACTATTGATACATTGGGAGAACTTTGATTTTAATTCTACTCATTGTGTGGTGATCGAGCTACTGGCTACTTTGGAGGTAATTAAAAGGGTGTCCTTCATTGAAGGTTGGGTGCTCCCCAAGCTTGGGGGGAGATTTGGGGCCTCTGCTTGTTAATTCCTATGGATAAGCTCATCTTGAATGATTTATTCTCAATCTCACTACAAAGGTTTCTAGGCCTCGGCTGGTAATGTTTCGACCAAGGAATCCATTTGTACCTAATCAACCTTTTGTGCCTCATTTCGAGCTTCAAGTTGTAATTCTTTTTTGTCTAAAGATAAACTATCAACAAAGGATTGCAAGTTTATTTGGTGCTGAATGTTTGGCTCAAGTGTTGAATTCTCCCCACCCTCTCCTTCTACCTATCTTGGACTACCAAGAAACTTGGGATGTTTGAATTTTAGTCTTGGTGTGATGACATCTTGGATCCTTCAATTTGATGGAGCTTACAAACCTTCGACCAAGGTTGCTGGCGTGGGTGTGAAGCTCACTTCACCGGGTGGTGAGGAGTATTGTTATAGCAAGTCTGCACTTGCAAGTACTTGCAATCAATCTGAGTACCCTCAGATGCTGAGATGGCAGACCCACCAACAGAGAAGACTAAAAGATCTTGCAGGAGTAAGTGGTCGCCCTCGGATTTTCCCATTGGCTCGAGGCAAGAAGACTATTCGGTCGTTCAAGACCTTGCTCATCATTCTTTGAGGACCATGCTCCCTCAACTAATAGCATTAAGCCCTAAGGTGAGACGTGAGCTGCAGCAAGGGCTCTCAACAAGGAGGAACAAGAAAAAGGGAAAGGTAAGAGAGGTATCTTCTATCTCTGAAGAAATTGATGGGCACCCACATACGGTCGATGTCATCATAGATAATTGCCGTGCCAAAAATGTGTGTGTTGATGGGGGAGCTGCATGCAATATCATGGTGCCCCGAATCATGAAGAAATTGAATTTGAAATGTACAAGGCGTTCCTCCACTCGAATCAAGGTAGTAGATGGTCGACGACTCGCCACCCTGGGAGTCATCGAAAATTTTCCCATCACTGTCAATGGGTTGACCACCACCGTCAATTTCTATGTAGTGGACATTGAAGATACAGGCAAGAGTTACCCAGCCATACTCGGGAGACCATGGTTGAGAAAGATTGATGTAGTCAACTATTAGAAGACAGGACACATGTCTTTTGGTGCTTCTAAGGAGAAGATCCTGATGCAACCAGGTGCCACAGAACCAAAAGAAGAAGAGGAGCAAGATAGTGATACTCTCTCATCCTCGGTGTCTGAATCAATGGAAGAATCAGACAGGCGGGAGGAATTCTCAGAGGAGGAAGTTTACATGATGGGGGTGTCTCCGACCCCGCCACCTGCAAAAAAGGTAATAGCTAGTCCTCAACAACTTGAATCTATGCTTTCCCCAGACCTCATTCCAAGTGAGAAAGATGAGTTCCTAGAAATGTTCAAAGATTTCCTTGACCTCTTTGCAACTAGCTACCACCACCTTCGCCATGTGACTGCCATAGAGCACAAGATAGAACTGAAGCCTGATGCGAAGCCTGTGGTTCAGATGTATCGGAGATTAGGCCCCTACAGATCGATGCTTTGCGCTCGGAGTTGCAAAAGCTTGTAGAAGCTGGGTTTATTGTTCCGGTTCACAATACTGAATGGGTTTCACCAGTGGTAGTCACCCCAAAGAAAAACAACAAGTGGCATGTCTGTATCGACTATAAGAAACTCAATGCAGCCACCAAGAGGGACCATCATCCTTTTCCCTTTCAAGACCTCATTCTTAAGAAGGTAAGTGGTCATGAGATGTATACTTTCTGTGAGGTTACTCTGGGTTTTATCAAATCAGAATTGCCGAAGAAGATGTGCTTAAAACCACATTTGCCACACCCTGGGGGACATTTGCATTCAAAGTAATGCCATTTGGCCTCACCAATGCTCTTGCTAATGCAGATGGTGTTTGCTCCTTATTTGGGGGATTTCTTGGAGGTGTTTTTAGATGATTTTTGTATATTCTCGTCACGTAAGGAGCACATCATGAAGGTTAGATTAGCCTTCCAAAGGGGACTCAATGATGCGAATGGCAGTCTCAACCCTGAGAAATGCACCATTGGAGCCACTCAAGGGAGGTTACTGGGACATATTGTCTCATCCGAGGGTGTCAAGCCTGACCCCGAGAAGGTAGAATCCATCCTCAAGCTCTCCCCACCAACAACCAAACGTTAGGTATGCTCATTTGTCAATCTAGCAGGATACTATCGCCGCTTCATTGATCAATATGCTGCTTTGACACGACGCATGACTGCTATTAAAAGATGGGGTTGATTTCTCTTGGGATGAGGATTGTGATCATGGGTTTGCACAAATCAAGCAATGCTTTGGCTTCAGAACCCATTCTACGCAATCTAGATTGGTCAAAGACTTTCTATATCAATCCTAGGTTTGGTGAGCACACTCTGGCAGGTATTCTTCTCCAGCAAGGGGAGGATCGGTTCATGTATCCCGTTCGATTTGCTTCTCGACAATTGCTCGACACTGAGCGATGCTATTCAGAGGCTGACAAGCATACCTTGTCTTTGGTGTTCTGCATTGAGAAATTTAAGCATTATGTGGCTGGAAAGTCCATTATACTCACTAGCACTGGTCTTGCAAAGTAAGTTCTTCAATCACCAAATCCCATGGGCCGGTTGGCCAAATGGTTGGCAGTTCTATAAGAATATGATTTTTCTTTCAAAATTGTAAAAGGGGGTTGTTACAACTTGAAGAATGCTTTGATTGATTTAGAGGAGTGCCTTGATGTAACCCTTGTAGCGGCCATAGAAGTTGGGGATCCATGGTATGGTGGTATCTATAGGTTTCTGACTTCTTTCTCCTTTCCTCCAAAAAGTACTAGCTATGAGAGAAAGAAGATTCGCAGAGATAGTAGGCGCTACACCCTCTTTGATGGGGTGTTGTACCGTCAAGGCATGGATGGGGTACTAAGACGGGCCATTGATGCAGATGAAGTGCCTAAGGTATTGAAGCATTATCATGATGGATTTTGTGGAGGCCACTATGCCAGTGACTATACAGCTAAGAAGATTTTACATGTTGGATACTATTGGCCGACCTTGTTCAAGGATGTCACTTTGTATTGCAAAACCTATGAACCATGTCAATTCTTTGGTAGGAAGGATTTGCATCCTGGGCAACATCACCCAGTGATGTCCATCCATCCGTTTCAGAAGTGGGGAATAGATTTTGTCGGGCCCTTGCCCATGACCGCCCGCAAAAGGAAGTATCTTTTGGTAGCCACTCAGTATGTCACTAAGTGGGCTGAAGCTATCGCCCTCCCCGCTACAAATGGTAAGGCAGTTTCAAATTTCATATTTGAACGTATCTGCACAAGGTTTGGGACACCCATGGAAATTATCTCTGACCATGGGAGCCCATTCTTAAATGAGGCAGTGGAGTTACTCATGGATCGCATGGGTATTGATCATCACACTTCTAGCATCTATTATCCAGCATCCATGGGTCAAACAGAGCGGACCAATGGCCTCCTTTGTAAAACCATGGGAAAAATGCATTTAGTGAGATATGGCTCAAAGTCCATGGGAGAAGTAATATAAAATAGGTGGAGATGGATATTATATTGGGTTATTCCCTCCATATAGGATAGGCCCATGTGGGGGAGGTATAGATAGTCCAAGGATGCAAGTTAAATAATGGGGAAAGTAGGATGAGGTGGCAAGATTCCTTGTGCCAACCCTCCACTTGTCCTCCTAGAGGTTTGAACATATTATAAAATTGGGAGAGACCAAGGGAGTATCATAGACTTGAGATATGGGGCTTGATTTATGTGGGAAAATGAGGCAAAGGGTTGTCGCACACAATTGAGAGTGCGTAACCGCCTAGCCCACATGGGAGACTTTTCCACACACACCATACATGTGGGAGGATGCATTTATTGGGAGAGAGTCCCTCTCTTGGCTATAAAAGGAGGGGGCTATTCCTTGATGAGACACGCTCATTCTTGTAAAGCCACCTAGCTAGTACTTTGATATTTCCCTCTCATCCTTTCTTTCAAATAAAGCATGACTCTCTTCCCTTGAAGTCTCCATCTCTACATTCCTCCTCCACCTATGTACATACTCCTCTTTCCCCTCTCCCTCTCCCCTTGTGCCATAGTCTCCCTCTTCTTTCCCTCCCCTCTTAATCCCTTTTTCCCACCCATGTTAACGCTCCTCCCCTCACGTTCCCTATTCCTCTATGGCCCTCGAGCATCGCCATACCTATCCTCTAACCTCTTGTCTTGATTTCTTTTCCGGCTAATAGTGGCTAGAGATGATGTATATGACCGCCTACTATGCTAGGCTGGGCTACCAGCAAGCCAAGTGCATGTGCCACCGCTCCTTCTCCCTCATTCCATTGAATTATTATGATCTTGACTCCGATGACCAAGGAATTCTCCCATGGAAACCATATAATTGCACATCATGTCTAGACGATAATGTATATGACCACCTACTATGCTAGGTTGGGCTAACAGCAAAATCTAGCGGATGGATTGTGTGCACTTATTAACAACGATAGGCACCCAAGGTTGCACAAATTGACACAAGAAATGAAGGGGAAAGAGTGGGAGGGTAGCAAGTCTAGCTTTATAAAGGTCTTAAGGGTAGAGAAAAAATTCACTGTACCTAGGAAAATCCCTCTCCTACCCCCTTCCATGCTCTCCAAGCCCCCTTACACCCCTTTGATGAATATTTTGCTACAACCTTGATGCCCCTTTATAATGTTGCCTTGAAGTCATGGGATCTACTGTATGCCTTTGCTCTCCATCCTACAACACTCCACCAGCCATCTAAATGACCAAGGGAGTTGCAGAATGGGGAGCCAAGGGAAACATGTCTTAAGGGGGGATTGCAAAACGAATTTCACATCCATCACATTTGATCCCATTCTCCGCTATCAATGTCTTTCATCATTGTTAAATGTTAGGCACTTGGAGAGAACTCAACTTGGTGGAGAGCTGCTCATAATTGAGCACAACCTTCAGCACAGGGGAAGGAGAACTCAACTTGGTGGTGAGCTCCAACACATTGAGAGCATCTGTGTGCTAGAGCTCACCACTAGATTGAGTTCTCATGCCCACTGTCAAAAGGCTGTGCTCGATTACAGGGATCTCACCACTAGGTTGAGTTCTCTCTCCCAGTTCCTTGAAGGAAGTTTCTATGAAGAAGGTTATCTTTAATTACGAGGTGCTCGTATTGTCCCCTGCATACAAGAACTAGCCGCAATTGTTGCACAAGGACTAAAATAGCTTCAAAATAGGAGTACATTTGCCTTGGTTTAGAACTATAATTTAAACTCCAATAACCAGTGCAGTGGTTGCAAGGAAACTATCATAAATTACTAATGTCTACATATTCCTTAGCTTGGAACTAAAATAGCTCCAAGAACCAGTGCGATGGTTGAGAAATTGTTGCACAAAGAGTAATAGGACTAAAATAGCTCCAAAATAAGACTATATTTTCCTTGGTTTAGAACTAAAATAGCTCCAAACAACCAGCACAATGGTTGAGGATATGGACCTTCAGGAGTCCCCTTTACGGATTGACATGCCACCATGCTAGGTGGTTTTCATGCCAACGTGGTGGTATCTCCATGTCAACATCATTGCTCGAACCAGCACGGCGGTCAGTGCAACAAAAGATTGTGTTGCACAACGATAGATGGCAAAGTTGTGCAATGATAGGTGGCAAGGAAAAAGTTGTGTGATGTAGTCAGGCCAATGCGGTGGTCACTCCATGCCAATAGGATTACTCTAACCAGCACGGAGGTTAATGCAACAAAAGATTGTGTTGCACACTGATAGATGGTGTGTTGAGATATCAAGCTCCACTCATGATATGCCAGGGTGAGCATTGTGCATTTATCTCACCGACTTGTTAGCTGCAGATGCGGTTGGTACACCACCCATGAATAATAGCTGGATGACAACTATCTTTATGTACTCTAGTTAGTGGCTCAGTTAGTATGCCACCTTAGTTAGCTGAGTTTGGTTTGAGACCCACATATAGGGTTCACCTATTCTTTTGTACTTAGAGTTCTTTTGGCTTTCACAACTAAGAAGAGGAAAACTGTTTTTAGCCTCCACCTTTGTGTATATTCCCCCATTGTGTATGTGAGAAAGCTGCAAGTGAGACTCCTTCCTTCTCTCCCACTCTCTTCACATGGTATCAGAGCTCGGTTCGCAGAGCTCGATTCGTGGTAAGGAGCTCAAGAAAGCAAACCAAGTTCATAGTGTCCTAGTAAGAGGATCAGTGTTGCTTTCCTTTTTTTTCGAGTTTGGGAGCAAATCTCTGCAGGTAGCACAACCAAAAAGTGCAAGAGTGCACTTTCTTAGATTAGGACGCCCTTTGCGGTGTGGCGAGAGGGCAGTATGTGCTAGTTCAGGGCCCGTTTTGGTAGTGGAAGTTTTCTGCAGATACTCAAGAAAGTGCCCTGTTTTTGTTGTGCGACCACTCTTCTGCAGGTTGGTGAAAAGTTATCACAGAAATTACATCCTATGACTGTGCACAGAGATATTTGGAGTGACAGAATCATTCTTATTGCCTGTTGATGCATAATCGTCACTAGGAAGTGATTGTGTGGTCAAATACCACTCTCGTCAGTTTTGCAGATTTGCCCTTGTGAGGCAGAAGTTGTGTTTTTTTGCAGTGACAGAATATTTTGTAGTGTTTTGTAATGGCGTCTGATGCTCTTTCACAGATTGTCACGGAAAAGCTTGACAAGAACAACTTCCAAGCATGGAAGTTTAGAATGACGAATTTCCTTAAGGGAAAAGGCTATTGGGAGTTCATTACTGGAGCTGAACAACAACCAGTTATTCCTAATGTTCCAATCAACAGGAGTTGCAGGCATTCAAAGGCTGGCATGAGAGAGCCAGAAAAGTTATGTACGGGCTGTCTATCAGTATTTCAGATTCTATGATTGTGCATATTCAGGATGCAAGCATGCCGAAGGAGGCATGGGATACTTTGACAAAAATGTATAGCACAAATACACAAGCGAGGAAAATGTAGCTCAAGCAGGAGTTGCATAATGTGCAGAGAGAAAATATAAGCATCAATGACTACCACATGAAGGTGAAGAAGATTGCACATGCACTTGCTTCTATTGGGTCGCCAGTGGAAGATGATGATTTAGTTCTTGTGACTTTGAATGGTTTAGGAAAGGATTATGTACAATTTCGGACATCCATTGCTGTCCGTGAGAATTTTCTTGATTTTGAGGAGTTGATTGCTCTTCTAATTTTTGAAGAGCAGAGAAATGGTGGTGCATCTTCTTTAGGAGGAACTTCAAAAGAAGCTGTCTTCTACTCAAATGCTGGAAGAGGTAGAGGCAGAGGTAGAGCAGGCCGATTTGGAGACCATGGCAGAAATCAAAATACACAACAAATTCAAGAAAACCAGTGGACCTATGGAGGAGGACGTGGTAACTTTAGAGGAAGGGGGAGCCAAAGACCTATCGTGGTGGATGGCAGAGAGGTCAAAATGCAAACACAATGTTGAATGCTACTACTGTGGTAAAATGGGTCATATGGTTAAAGACTGCTATAAAAAGCAGAATGACATCATGATTGGAAAATTGGAGCAATGCAATTATGCATCCTCTAGTAGACAAGGTGATGACAGAAATGAGCATCTGTTTATAGTGCAGCACATGACCAATTCTGTGACAAGTGCAGAAGAAAGCAATGATGTGCAGTATGTTGACTCAGGTGCGTCAAATCACATGACAGGTCATGCAGAATGGATGCAGGATGAAGGAAAATGGAAAGACCAGGATTAATGGAGACTGGTGATGATACTGCACATCCTATTGTGCAGATTGGTAAAATTCCTTTGTCTATGCAGGATGGGAAAAAGAAATACCTATCTGATGTATTTCATGTCCCAAATATCACCAAGAACCTAGTTTCTGTTGGTCAAATGGTTGAGCAGGGCTTGCAGGTCAGATTTAATCCTTACGGATGCTTTGTTGAGGATATGAAAAATAAAGGTCGCTTGATAGCAAAAGGGGAGAAGAAGGGTAGGATGTTTACGTTGGATGCGGACATGCTTGAATCGAGTGCATCAATGTTTGCACATGGGACCGGTGTAGTTGCAGATCTTGATATTTGGCATAAACGCATTGGTCATGTTAATGTACAACGACTTAAATTAATGGAGGCCCAAGATATTGTTGTAGGATTGCCTAAGTTCAAGGTTGCAGAAATGCATAAGCTATGTGAAGCCTATCAATTTGGAAAACACGCAAGGAAACCACTTCCTAGACATGTTCAAGAGAGTAAGAGGCCATTGGAATTAATCCACTCTGATGTGTGGACTACTAAACCTGCATCTATTGGAGGCTGTCATTATTTTGTCACTTTTATTGATGACTACAATAGAAAAGTTTGGGTGTATTTTATGAAAAAGAAAAGTGAAGTCGACCTTGATCTTCTTCAATTTTTTTAAATTCCCGTGCACTCAAGGCTTGTGTTTCATCATCCTTAGTTACATCCACCATTTCTTGCTCTAGAAGTTTGCGCTCATGTTCTACACGTTTGTGACAGTGTGCATGTTCTTCTTGTCCCTACATCGAAGTCTGAGCTTTTTGATCTCCTTCATGTGAAGATCCTTGAATATGAGGAGCATATTGTGCATCCTCAAAGTATTCAAACATTATCTTTGCATGCATCCTTTTTGCCACCACACTAGGAATTTGCTCCCAAGTATATGCAAGAGCCTCCAATGCACTTTGCAGCTCTGGAAACTTTGATGGTTGAGGAGGAGGCATCACAAAGGTCCTTGAGTCTCTCCTTGATACAACAAAATGAAGACCGCCAACTTTAGGATCTGAACTCTTTGTGAAAATATCCATAAAAGTCTCTTTTGGCTCTATCATTATGCCTACTACAAGGCTTGAAGTCATATCTTTTTTGAAGAAAGTAGCATCCCATGGATCTTCAACATCATTGAACTCCCTTTTTGACATAAGTAGAAAGAGTCTCTTTTCCTTTTGATGAAGAAACCAAGCTCTTCTGCCCATGTGATATCGAGTCCACCTACCAAAGCCATTGGGGCTATATTCCTTTCCTTTCAAATTCAAAGTGACATAAGAGACCCATGCTCTAATCTCAGAGTCATTTAGGATAGCCCCCACATTAGTTGATTGCTCCATAATCCTACAAGAAAAGATAATGAAGAATTTAGATACATACAAGTAAAGTACAATATACAACGCTTGATACAATAAATGTGGGAAATAGCCCAAAAGGCTTTACAAGGCTTCATATGGCAATAAATGTGACCAATAGCGGAGAGGGCTTTACAAAGTATTTTATAGCAATAAATGTGGGAAATAGCCTAGAAGGCTTTACAAGACTTAAATATTTTTACAAATGTAAAAAAATTAGCCAATAAAGCTTTACAATGAAATAAAATGTCCTCTAGTGATAGGGCTTCAATCTTTGTGAAGACATGTAATCTGTCCATCCATTGATTTGCCCTCTAGTGATAAAGCTTCAATCTTCGTGATGACATGTAATCTGTCCATCCATTGATATCTGTGCACTGATACCCAACTGATGCAATCTACCCACTAAAAACTATTCCACTGATATCCACTCATGCAGCCCACATGATATCCACTTATGCAGCCCATTGATACTCGTTAAATAGTGAATGGTCAGGATGGTCGGGTTTATTACAAGGCGCTTCATATGACAATAAATGTAAAAAATAGCCTAGAAGGCTTTACAAGGTTTTTTATGACAATAAATGAGCTTAAATATTTATACAAATGCAATAAAAATAACCAATAATCATCAAGCTCCAATATGTCCCATGACATGTAATCTGTCCACTGATATATGTAATTTGTCCACTGATATCTGCTCATGCAATCTGCCCACTGTTAAACTTCTTGGTAAATGGTAAAAGGTCTTATTTAATAGCATGTTATGAGTGTTAAACCGCATGTGAGTGAAGGGACTGACAACGATTAGGAACTAGTTAGAAAAATTTGAGCATGGCTTTGATTGGCAACTTGGAGAATTGTCTCTCCTGTAAGGCAATCTAATCTATGCTAAACTATGCTAAACCAACCGTCGAAGCGAAGAAAAGCAATAAATAATTTCTTTTTCTGTGTTCATTTTAATGTGCTGGGGTTTAAGAGGCTTAAATATGCAAAAGAAGGGGTTTTGATGTAGAGGCTAAACCTGCATGTGAGAGAAATGAACAAGTATCTAAAGAAAAGTTAACATTTTTCAATTTAAAAGATGAATATATATATATATAAATATTATCTCACCTTCAAAACAAACCATAAATTCACTCTTTTATAATTTTTTAAAAGTATAATATAAAACATGTAAATATATAAAACTCTCTCTTTCCTCTGAACTTTCTCTCTCTCTCTCTCTCTCTCTCTCTCTCTCTCTCTCTCTCTCTCTCTCTCCTCCTAATTCTCTCTATAGCCATAGTCAAGACACCTCATTCTCTCTCTTAATCTCTCTCTCTCTCTCTGACAACTCTTATGTGTTTCCCTCTCTGTCCTCATCCCACTCATTCTCTCTCTTCGTTTATCTCAAGTCTCTCTTTCTCTCCCTCCCATGGCGGCTAAGATTTATCATTCTCTCTCTTCATCTCTCTCTCTCCTTAGGATTTGTAATTATTTCTCTCTCTCTCCACCTCTCTCCTCTCTCTCTCTCTCCTCTTCTCTCTCTCTCCCTCTCTCTCTCTCTCTCTCTCTCTCTCTCTCTCTCTTAGCCTCTCTACCTCCCTACCTCTATCCTCTTGGCCACTAGGATTTGTCATTCTTTCCCTCTCTATGTCTCTCTCTCTCTCTCTGAATTCTCTCTCTTAATCTCTCCCAGCCTTCCTCCCTCCCTCCCTCCCTCCCTCCCTCTCTCCCTTTCTCTCTCACCTCTGTCCCCTCTTCTCTCTCATTTCTCATTCTCTCTCTCTCTCTCTCCCTCCCTCCCTCCCTCCCTTGGTAGCCATGGCCGCGAGAAGTCTCACTCTCTCTCTCTCTCTCTCTACCTCCCTCTCTTGGCGGCCACGGCCGCTAGAAGTTTCATTCTCTCTCCCTCTCTCTTTATCTCTCTCTCCCTCTCTCTCTCCCTAAGTCTCCCCCCTCTCTTCTCTCTCTCTCTCTCTCTCTCTCTCTCTCTCTCTCTCTCTCCCTCCCTCCCTACTCTCTCCCTCCCTCTGGCGGCCACGGCTGCCATAAGTTTCATTCCCTCTCTCTCCCTCTCTCTCTTTCTCTCTATCTCCCTCTCTCTCCCTCTCTCTCTTTCTCTCTCCCTAAGTCTCCCTCCTCTCTTCTCTCTCTCTCTCTCCCTCTCCCTCCCTACTCTCTCCCTCCCTCTAGCACAGAAGTTTCATTCTCTCTCTCTCCCTCTCTCTCTTTCTCTCTCTCTCTCTCTCTCTCCCTCTCTCTCTTTCTCTCTCCCTAAGTCTCCCTCCTCTCTTCTCTCTCTCTGTCTCCCTCTCCCTCCCTACTCTCTCCCTCCCTCTAGCAGCCACGGCCGCCAGGAGACTCTCTTCTCTCTCTCCCTCTCTCAGCTCTCTCTTTCTTTCCCTCCCTACTCTTCTCTCTCATTTAAGGAGCCCCTCTTCTCTCTCTTAATCTCTTGTTTCTCTCCCTCTCTTTCTTTCTCTCCCTCCCTACTCTTCTCTCTCATTTCTCATTCTCTCTCTCCCTTTGGCGGCCACAACAGCGAAGAGCCCCTCTTCTCTCTTTTAATTTCTCTCTTTCCCTCTCTCCTCTCGCCACGTTTCATTCTCTTAAACTTCTCTCTCTCTCCCTCTCTCTCCCTCTCTCTCTTTCTCTCTCTCTCCCTCTCTCTCCCTACTCTCTCCCTCCCTCTAGCAGCCACGGCCGCCAGGAGACCCTCTTCTCTCTCTTAATCTCTCTCCCCCTCTCTCCTCCTTCTTTCTTTCCCTCCCTACTCTTCTCCCTCATTTAAGGAGCCCCTCTTCTCTCTCTAAATCTCTCTCTCTCTCTCTCCCTCTCTCCTCTCTCTCTTTCTCTCCCTCCCTACTCCTCTCTCATTTCTCATTCTCTCTCTCATTTCTATTCTCTCTCTCGCTTTGGCGGCCACGGCCGCCAAGAGCCCCTCTTCTCTCTCTTAATTTCTCTCTTTCCTTCTCTCCTCTCTCTTTCTCTCCCTCCCTATTCTCTCTCATCCACTGCAGTTATGCTAGAAGCTCTTGCTAGCAAACCACGATGTGAAATACAAAAGGCTACTAAACATGCAACGGAAGGAGTTTACTTTTACTTTCGGTGGGTCACCTGTTGAGATTGTATCCTCATACACTTACTTGGGGGTCATCTTCTCTGGCCCGCCGATCTTCACGATGAGACCAGCGGTGCAGGCCAGACTGAGTAGGGGATACGCCTCACTGGCTCGGCTAGAGAGACAGTGCTTCCACTCCCACTTTCAGGACCCTCGGACCAAGGCTCTTCTCTTCGACTCCTTGGTCCGACCAGCCGGTATGTATGGCAGCCCTTGTTGGGGAGCTGACATGTCAGAGATAGAGTGGACACGGGTGGAGCGCCTATAGATTCTCATGCTCTCACGGATTATCCGGGGGAAACCATCTGTACCACATCACATCATTCAGGCCGAGTTACTGCAAGAGCCACGGTTCCAAGCAGTAAAAAAAGGCATCGTCCCACTGTAGAGAGAGATAATGTGGATGAAAAACGGTTAAAAGAAGAGAAAGATGAAGAAGACTCAGAACCCGAGGCTGAAGATGATCAAGATGAACTCACATCAATCAAAAATCTTAATCTGCATCTTAATGAAATAGTAACAGATGATGATGTGGGATATATCTGGGGTCAAAGGACGTGGTTTGTGAATGCCAAAGATGTGGAAGTTGCAGCTGTCTTTACTAATAGCCGAAGCCTTGATATATCCTATGCACTGCAAATATACGAGGCTTTGAGAGATGGAAAGAAACCTGTGGCAAGCAATGTGGTCCTGCGCCCAAGAATGTTTTGTCCAATTAAAAATAGTTTTCTGGATCAAGTAACATTTACAGGGCCTACACATTTCGAGGAAACCTTCAATCGATTCTTTAAAGACACTCTTAAAAATATTCCACATGAACAAGGCGAAGAGGCACAAGGTGAGAATATGCTAAAGGAAGCAAAGAAGGAATTCCTCCTTCATTGCAGATTCCAGCCCATTGATGGTCAACATTGGGCTTATGCTTGTAATCAGATCGCAAAAGAAGCAAAGGAGGTCAAAAGACTCACTTCAGAACAATTTGCAAAGATAAGTTCATTCCATTATTATCCTGCAACAATCTGTATATTCAAGCATGAGATCAAGTATTTGATTGAGTCCGAAAGACTTAATCATTATGTCCATGGAAAGCGTAAGATATCCTCAACATCAGAGGTATTACAGAAGGCAAGGGTTATATGGACAACATTTGGTTCTCCAAATCCTGATTTGAAGCGAAAGGTCACAAAAGCAGATGCCGACACACTCACAAACTTCTATACTTCTTTGAGTGCAGTTGTGCCTAGGGGAACTCAAGAGTGAGAAGAAAATATGACAAGCCTCAAGGTGGTGAGGGACAGATATGCTGCCTACACTTCTATCATATTTCGTCCTGTTGAAGTGTTCAATGAGATGCTTGAAACGTGCATTGCTTGTGAGCGTGGACAGTTGACCTATGAAGCTCCTTTGTTTATCTCCGGAAAGTCAAAGGTAATGGATAAGAAGGAGTTGACGGCAAGGATGTGGAGGCCTATAAAGTACTTACCTGACAAGTATGCATCCATGGCAGCACAAAAAATTTTAAAGAAAGAATGGTTTTTTGAAAAGAAAGACAAAGACCACTGCATGGAAGAATGCATCAATTGTATAGGTGAGGCGTGATGCAGTGCATAGTGCCATTAAGTATTTACTCTCAGAGAAACAAATTCCACTTACTCATTGTAACATTGACTATAATGTGGTCGAGCATAAAGCTTCTTTGTCAACACCCAAGGTAAAGCTATGGGCAAACAGGTGGATTAAAAAGGATGAAGATGGGTTAGAAATAGTAACCTCTTACATGAGAAAAGAAATCCCACAACAGGTGGTTGCATATGTGGAAAGATTAATCAGCGAGATAAGGATGCCGACAGATATGCACCAAAGCTTTCAATTCAATGTAGAGGTTACGGCAGAGTCTGGAAAGCTTGTGAACTTCAGGGGAGTTTCAGAAGATGACTTCATCAAGAATGAGTCAGCATGGGATAAGCCACAACTATTCTTTATCAATGAAGTTTCTAGCGATGATATCCATAACTTCATTGATAGAATAGTATATACCACCATTAGCAAAGTGGCAATTTGCAACATTGTCATTTTTGTTGATAAAAAAGACAAAGAAGCCATGTAGGTTACTCTAGAGCGAGCATATTCATCAGATTTGAAGATCTATAGTGGTGTTTATGCAGCAAAGAGAGGAAAGAGAGAATGTGGCATAGCGATTCAATCTCTTGAATCATTCTTCTTGTGTATGTGGAGTCCCAACCCTGATCACTCCTTACAAAAGAACATAAGAGGGAATTCAAATAAATTTGAGATTGATGCTAGAAGTCTAGCAAGATATTCCCAGGTCCATACATTATAAAAAAAACAACTATGGAAGTCCTGCAAAAAGTGGGAGTCTCTTGCTTACCATGATGGAAATTTGCTACCGGCAGGTTGGGAGGTCACCTTGTGCAGGATGGGATATTTATTTGAGGATCTCCTCAGAAAAGGCAACTCCACAAATATTATTGAAAACAAGCATTTCATGGCTTATTTTCAGCTTCAAGCAGATCTAACCACAGGCTATGAAAAAGAGATAGAGCACAAGGACACTGATGACATGGATGATTACCTTGAAGATCATAATGTCCCAGTTGATGATGATGAAAAGATGGACTTACATGACCCAATCAGAGAGAGGTTGGTGGATGAAGACAAATATGATGATGCCTTCTTTGATAATTATGGCTCGCAGGGTTATGTAAAAAGGCCACTACGACAATACTTAGCAGTATGAACTCTCTATTTCTCAACTAAATACAATTTTTTAAATAAGATTTAAATTTAAAGATAATGAATCTAATCTCTCATATTTGTTTACAGGCAATAGAGAGAGAAGAAATGGATGAAGTCAATATGGAGGCACTCTCTTCTACTTCAGCAATGCAACCACCTCTAAATTTGATTGAAGAATCCCATGAGCACAAGAGCTTTAAAGACACCATGGAAAAGCAAAATGACCGCAAACATAGAATACAAGCTATGACAGAGACCCATTCTGCAAATTTAGCTGCATTGGATAAAATGGAGAGCTCATTTGAAGTTAGGATCGTTTTGAAACGAGAACCTCAGTATTTGAGCTTTGGTAGAGAGGAGGTTTCAATCCTCTCCAATCCTTTAAAAGAGGTTAATGACAATGTTATCCTGGCCATTCTCAGGTAACATTTGTTTATTTGTTGCTATTTCAATGAGCTAACATTTGTTTATTTGTTTACAGTGTAGTTATATATCAGTTTCCTAGTGTAGAATGCAAATCAATTCTATGAGCTAACGTTTGTTTATTTCTTAGTGCAGTGTAGTTATTTCTCAGCTTCCTAGTGCAGTAGTGCAGAATCGTGTCTACATGCTCGATGCTCTCCTTTCTTCTATTCTTAGCTCTCCTCAAAAGACTATAGAAGATGTTTGTACCTGGTTAAGCCCTTTGAATTTAGATGGGGTGCGAGTCATCTTTATGCCTTATCATGAGGAGTAAGTATCAACTCTAACCTTATTTTTACTATTTCTTTGGCAAGTTTGTGTAAAACAATAATCATTTTTATTCTGGTCGTGTAGCTCACATTGGAGTGTGATCACTTGGGACCTTGAAGTCAACTATTTGTGGTTTGTGAATTCAATGGAAGGCTATCATGCCAACTCCCCAAGGTAATTATTCTCTTAATATTTTTGTTACTTTCTTATTTTGTATCTTATGATCATGACATATTAATATATTTAATATGTCATGATGGACAGTGCTGCATATCGGCTAGTATCTACTGTCAAAACAACCACGGAGCAACAAGACCAAGTAGAATTCAAACGACGTCTACCAGTGGAGCAAAAAGATGGGCACAGCTGTGGGTGGAGAGTTGCCTACAACTGCATGTTGTTTCTTAGAGAGATTTTTGATTTGGAGTTACCAGTCAAAATGGAATCATATACAGAAGCCGATCTGCTAGCATTTCGGGTTGAGAGTATTCAGCGTCTAATTGCTACCATTTGGAAAACAACCTGAAAATATGACTACATTGCAGCATGTATAAAACCTTATCTTTATACTTGTATGCTTGTTCAAGTCTTTAATTGGGATGTGTAAATCTCATAACTTTTTTATATTTTCCTCCAAGAGGAGAAGAGACTGAGTCTAATGAAAGCATGCTATCTTTATACTTCTATGATTATTTAAACCTTTATTTTTATTTGGGATGTGTAAATCTCATAACTTTTTAAATTTTTCCTCCAAGAGGAGAAGAGACTCACTCTAATGAAAGCATGTATGAAACCTTACTTTTTAAATTTTTGCTCCAAGAGGAGGAGAGACTCACTCTAATGAAAGCATGTATGAAACCTTATCTGCTTGTTTAAGCCTTTATTTGGGATGTGTACATTGCATAACTTTTTTATATTTTTATAGCAGAAGGAGGATGTAGAAGACATAGCAAGTGAAGAAGAATACGATGTAGACTACTCTCTCAATAAGATGAGTCATGAAAATATGACTCTATTGGAGGAGATTGGAAGTTCATTCACCGCTATGTTGTTAATTCGACAACAACCTCATTTTTTTGAATTTGGTGAAGAAGAGATTTTAATCCTCTTGAATCCTAAGAAAGAGGTTAATGTCAAAGTCATTACAACCATCCTCAGGTTTGATGCAGCCTTTTCCTTGGCTTTATACTTTGCTTATTTTGATTAAATCCCTCGGGGGGGTCACTCATCATATGTAACCCTATCACGTGAGTTCAACAGAAGGATTTTTTTTATTTCTAAAATTTACAGAAATAAATATACATAAGGGACTATTTAAAATAGTTTTGGAAAAAATTTACAGATTTGTATAGAAAAGGGGTACATTTTATTAGTGAAAATTTTTACAGATAAGGGACTTTAAATATAGGCCTTGAACGCACGTGATATAGAGGGTTTATACATAGTGACCCCCCCGAGTTAAATCCAAGAAGCTAATACTTTTTTTTTTAATATAGTAATGTTATAGCAAATTTTCCACAAAATATACAAAGCGTTTCATATATGCTCGATCCTCTTATTTCGGAAGTGCTTAGCAACAAAGAAGAAACCATAGAGGATGTTTGCAAGTTATGAATGAGGCACGAGTTATTTTTACAGCATATTATGAGAAGTAAGCATCAAACCCTACTTGTTTTTTCTATTGCATTGCTAGAATTGTCTCAAACATAGTAATTATTATTTATTGATAATGCAGCTCACATTGGAGTCTAGTAGTCATGGACATCTTTGCTAAGAAGTGCTTCTTTGCCAACTCAATGACATCCATCCATGGCACTGTGTTAAAGTAAGTATAGACTACACTTGTTGTCACTTCTTGACATGTAGATTGATATGCAATGCACATATTCACTGTTGTTATATGTTTTGATGTGCAGATCAGCTCGAAAGTTAGTAGGTGCTATCGACACAGTAATGCGGCAATGTGACTTGGCACAAAAAATAGAGTATATAACATGTCAGGTATCACATCAAGAGGATAGCCACATCTATAATTGTGGATGGAGGGTGGGCTACAATTGCTTTTTCGTACTTGGTCAAATTTTTGAGATACAAAATGACACCACACTATCAACATATACGTATTTGCATCTCTATGCATTTATAACATGTACCATTCGAGCAATCATTAAGGGCGACATTATGGACCCTCCCACAAGGCAAATAGATAATGGCTCAGAGGAGTGAGAAATGAATGCCGTCAAAGAGTCAAAGGGGATAGAAGACTCAACTCTACAAACATGGCTTCATTGGAAGAATTGGGAAGCTCTTTTAATGTTAGGGTTATGATTCAACATAGACCTCAGTATCTTGAATTTGGGGAGAGGAGATTTGAATACTCCCTAGAGCTTCAAATGAGGTCAATAACAACGTTATGATGGCCATTCTCAGGTTTGATACAAACTTTTTCTCTGCTTGATAATTTAATATTTTGATTAAATCTAATAAGCTAATATTCATTTATTTGTTGGTGCAGTATAGTTATCTCACGATTTTGTAGAGCCGTACAAAACCGTGTGTATATGTTGGATTCCCTCCTTTCTCCTATACTTAGCGATATATGTTGTATATGTGTATATGTTGGATTCCCTCCTTTCTCCTATACTTAGCGATAGCAAAAAGACGATAGCCGATGTTTGTAGATGGTTACAGCCTTTACATTTACATGGCATGCGAGTCCTATTTATGGCATATCACGAGATGTAAGTATCATGGCAACCTTTATTTTCATCTTATACTGGCAACATTGTGTTAAATAATAATGGTTCTTAATTATTCGTGTAGGGAACATTGGAGTCTGGTGGTTTGGGACCTTGAAGACAACTATTGTTGGTTTGTTAACTCGATTGCAGGCTTTCATGGCTCAGTGCAAACGTAAGTATTCTATTAATCTGTTGTTACTTCTATATTATGTACCTTATGTAATAGACACACTAAGTTTTTTTAATATGTCATGATGAGCAGGTCGATTGAGAAGTTGGTACTATCTGCTATCAAAGAAACACGACAGTACAAAGACTCGCTAGACTTCCAAAAGCATTTAGTAGTAGAGCAGGAAGATGGGCATAGTTGTGGTGGAGAGTTGCCTATAACTGCATGTTGATTTTCAAAGAAATTTTCTCACTTAAGCCACAGGTCTCATCGGAAGACTCTTTGGAGCTCAAATATTTAGAGAAGGATATACAATTGTTTAGGGCTGAAATCATTCGAGACCTAATTGCTGCCATTAGAATACAACATGCAACTGAAGCAATATCAGAGCTTGCATTTAAGGAAGAGGAGACTGAGTCTACTGTGAAAGCACTGCACACTACAGAAGAAGTAGAGACTCAGTGTACACCTACAGCGCCACAGCCTCCACTGGAAGCATCAGAAGAGTTGCCACAGCCTCCGCTTGCATTTAAGGAAGAGGATACTGAGTCTACTCCGAAAGCACTACATACTACAGAAGAAGTAGAGACTGAGTGTACATCTAGAGCACCACAGCCTCCATTGGAAGCATCAGAAGAGTTGTGATGCATGTATGATGTTGTGTTTGTATATATGCATGAGGAGCATATTCTCATGATGTTGTTTATTCCATGAATATTATGGTTGACATTTATTTGTTGCAATGTATGAATCATGATGTAGTTTTTGTTGATTATACACCAATTTCTGACTTATTACTTAAGTGGCATTTAGTCATGATATTTATATATTTATTTCATGCACACAATTTTATGATATGAATGTGTGATGATGTGATTATTTGGAAATATAACCTTCTGTGATGAGAATTTTGATATGAATATGTGATGATGTAATATTTGTAATATATTTCATGGCAAAGTATCAATTCCCAATGCTCCACTCACTTAAAGTACAGCATTCCCAATGCTCTGCAAAATTTTATTCAGTTGGACAGTCTCCACTCCACTCTCGCTCCTGCAACAACGGGCTCCCACTATGCAGCACAGTAGAAAGCTCCGACGACGATGACACAGTTCAATAAGCTAGCTCCATCCACAAAGTTTCCTAAGGTTCCCCAAAAATTGACACGTGGGAGATGGTAACTAACCACGGTTAGTTAGAAGTACCTTTGGTTAAGTATATGGTCACACTAATGTTAGTTTAACATTAGCTTGGTTAATGGTAAAGTAACCCACAATAAACCATGGTTAAGGTTAGGGTTAGTCAAGTGCCACCTAAGCACACAGCTTCTTGCTAAGCACTGGTTTGTAAGCAGCATGTGACTCACTGTGCCACATCATCAACGCCCCCTTCTAGTTCATAGAAACTTCGACAAGGCATAACTTGCAATCCAAGAGGAATTTGGACATGCCTGTTAGCTCTACGTGCCTGTTAGATCAGAATCATTGTTAGCAATTAGAAACTGCCAATATTGAAAGAAATAAATTGGTAAGACCTTTGCAACAAATGACAAATGAATGCATGAATGCACACATCGTCGTCATAAGGATGCCAAAAGCAGAGGTAGTCGATAGAGCGAGCGAGGAAAAGCGAGCAGGCCCAAAAAAGCAAGCGAGCTTTTCTACAATTTCCTTATCGAGGTACTCAACATAGCTTTGTGGAAACCACTATTTGGGAAGATTCTCGAAAATAAAACTTATGTTACTATGTGTAACTATACCAATATTGCGAATTATAGTCTACCTTAACTTCCAATTGGAGCCATACTCACATTATGCAACAATAGTATGTGGGTTTGAAAGAAACCGAATTTCCACTCCAAAGCGGATTCCATTACTGATATAACAATTCTTTTGCATTTGAAATGGGTCTTATTATCAAACTCCTTCAATAATCAAAACAAATGCATTGCTTGATATGTTGAACTTAGTAATGTAAACATCACTTCACCCATATGCGGGGAAAAAAAACTGTCTGTAAACTTCATAGCATGGGATTGCATCAACACTTATGACATTCAAAATGGTTCTTCTTATTAAAAGTGTTATCAACCATGAAAGAAAATGTTTAAAAATAGTTCACCCGTATGTTGAAAAACCCGTGTCATTTATGACATTCAAAATTGTTCTTGCAACCATCCTGTAGTTCATCGAGATTTTGCCCATACTTCCAACCCCTTCCCTTCAACCACTAAGAGGTATCTAATAGTTTTATAGAACACTTGAGATATCATCACCTCCTAATACAAAACCATTATTACTATTTGTAGAACACTTGAGATATCATCACCTCTTAGTACAAGACCATTCTTACTATTTGTAGAACACTTGAGATATCATCACTCCTTCCCTTCAGCCACTAAGAGGTACCTAATACTTTTGTAGAACACTTGAACCATTCTTACTATTTGTAGAACACTTGAGATATCATCACCTTTTAATACAAAACCATTCTTACGGTTTGTATAACACTTGAGATATCATCACCTCTTAATATAAGACCATTCTTAGTATTTGTAGATCACTTTAGATATCATCGCCTCTTAATACAAGACCATTCTTACTATTTGAGAGATTAATGGATTAAAGGTTTGAAGCTCATAGGAGATGAAGGAAGAGAAAGTCAGTTTCAACATGAGGACAATAAAACTAATTGGAATATTTTGACTTATGTATTATACCTTTTTGAAGACTATGAATTTAAGTCAGTTTCAACATTAGGATGATAAAACTAATTAGAATATTTTGACTTATGTATTATATATTTTTGAAGACTATGAATTTTAATGAGGAGAGGCATGCACACTACTTAGTAAATACACTAGTACTACTACTAGCCTACGACTATTAAGCGTAGTAGCACCAGTGTGATTTTGAGCTTTGTATTAGCCTTTTGATAATTTTCTTTCATCGTTAGTGCAATAGAAATTATTCCTTCTATCAGAAGAATCTTGCCAAATTTATTCAAAGTGATGATTTTGTAGTCTACAGCCACTATCCTCTGACTCTCAAAAATATATTAAATGTGAGCACCAATTTATCTTGTTTGATCAACCCTAGACTATGATGCGATAGGACATTACTAGAACAAAAAAAAAAAGAATTAATATGGCGATGTTCGGTGTTAAATAACCAAATTAAGGATTTAATAAGAAAGAAAACAATCAGAATCAATAGGCTATTCAATGGCTCAAATCTGCACATAAATTATAATGTGCCTCCCAACTCTTATGCATTCCAGCTCCTCATGTTTGACAAGAATGCAAACAATAATGAAATAACATTATCTTTAGTTTCAAAGTAAGCAAAGCACCAAAAATAAATGCAAACGTATTGGATGAGGAATAAATAGGTATAGATATAGATAGACCTATATATATGCATTCATAGATATAATGATGATTAAAGCTAGACGGTCGTAATAATATTATGTGTACTATCATTGGGATTAGGACTACTATTGGTAATATTGTATGTAGTAGTAGGAGAACTACCATTAAGGAACACTCAAATAAAATTACTAATGGTGGTGATAAAACTACCACTAGTAGTTTGGTAATTACCCCTTACATCTACACCAAATATTTGATGGGTAGCTAGTATTAGGTCAAAAGGCCCCAATTGTGCTATAATAATGGACCAAAAAAGGGAGTGCTATAGCATCACCTAAGGGTCACTTTTTATCCATGAAAGAAACAAGTCGGTGCAACCTAGGTCATACAGATTTAGGTCTTGTGGAGTGGTTCACGTCTCTTTCCTTGACAAAAAAGTTACACTACCTTTGATAGTAACTGCAAAGATTGCTGCCATAGTGCCGTAGAGTAGCCCCTAGGTTGCACCATCATCCTTTTTTGCTTTTGAGCCATTAAGTTTGATCCACTAATTTTATGTAGAATTATTCTACTATATGTTCATATGTCCTTAATAGGATCTTGATATAATCCCTTCCATTGTAAGGAGATTGTAAGTACTTTTACTTTCAGTTTCACATATCCTTAACAAACCACTAGGCTTCAACACAAATTCATTCTTATGTTTCAAGCCTCAAATTCAAACACCCTTGTAAAAGGGATAATGTATTAAAGCTACATTCAATCCATCAAATCTTTTGAATAACAGTTCTATTGAAAATTCATGTATCATCAATAGGATTTCATCCATTATATGTTCATTTGTCTTTAATAGTATGTCTAAAAATTCATGTATCTTCAATATTATTTCTCTCATGTGTTCCAATATCTTCAAAAGGATACCTTTATTTATGTCCAAACTTGAGCATTGATTTGTATTTATCAAACACAATTTCACTCCACCTATTCTTTAGAATGAAATTTTTTCACTAAAAGTGGGCCAAATGTAAGGTCTTTCCACATATTCTTAAGAATGAAAATTTTGGCCTTACGTTGGCAAGTCTATGGAATGAGGGTAAGGCCAAAGTCTCTGGTACGGTGCATTAGGTCTTGATTAATTCTTCTTTAGGCTTGAATATTTAATGAATTAACTTCACAACTATTATTTATGCTTGAACTTGTAATGTATTAATTTTATGACTTAGGATTTTATGAAGTTATATCTAACATGTCCCAAATTTAATGGAAATTAATATCCTACATAACACAACAAAGTATCATCATATGAGCATCATATCCCTTCTCAAAATCAATGCTACCTAGCAACTCTCCTGGCATTTTCATTGCCTTGCATTTGAGTTAGCTATGATGAAGAATGTTGCCTGCCTTTGGAACCTCTTAGAGTTACCGTTAGCATGATCTAATTTCATGTACCCCAAAACTTGAGACTTGGAGATTCCCATATCACACCAGCGGTAGCTATCTTGTCCACTCTCAATGCTAGTAAGAGCTAGGCCCCATAGACCGGTAAAAGAAGTCTTTTTGGAGGTTCAATTTTTTCCCTCCGTCTTCTGCAGGCCCCATGATGAAATAGGATATATTCATCACCCTACATTTAATGCAAGAATTGACACAACTTTTTTGGACCTGACTATGTAGTTTACATCCCAAAATTGGTGCTAAAATTGCAAACTGGGAGATTCCCATATCACACCAACGGTAGCTGTCTTGTCCACTCTCAACACTAGTAAGAGCCGGTCCCCATAGACCGGTAAAAGAAGTTTTTTTGGAGGTTCAATTTTTTGCCTCTGTCTTCTCCGGCCCCATGACGGAATAGGATATATTCACCACCCTACATTTAATGCAAGAATTGACAACTTTTTTTGGACATGACTATGCAGCTTACATCCCAAAATTGGTGCTAAAATTGCATACTGGGCATCTCCATTTGCCGGGGGGTGTCCCTAGCGACCCCTTGGACTTGCTCTATTTGTCTAGTTGTGTCTCTCCACAAAAATCGGAGTGGGGCCTATTTTTCCCATCTAGTAAAACTATATGCATCAATATGTATGTATGCATGTATGTATGTATGCATGCATGCATGCATCCATGTATGTGTGTACACACACATATGTATGTATGTATGTATGTATGTGTACTAAAACTATATGCATCAAATAATGTTGTTGATCAATTTTTGGCATACCCCACCAAAATCAAGACCCCCATTGCAAAGAAAGGTAAGGAACACAAGTGCTTGTTCTTATGCTCATGAGACAACAAAATGCATGACATAGGCAACCAATGGGGTCTTACTTTTGATGTTTGTATGTATGTATGTATATATATATGTATGTACATACATACATACATACATATATATATATATGTGTGTGTGTGTGTGTGTATATATATATATATATATGTATATATATATATATGTATGTATGTATGTATGTGTGTGTGTGTGTGTGTGTGTGTGTGTGTGTGTGTGTATGTATGTATATATATATATATATATGTATATGTATATGTTGATGCATATATGTATATATTGATGCATATAATTTTGATATATGGAGAAAATGGACATGAAAACCATCTAAATTGGTTCTTGTCATTCGATTTGATATATGACATGATCCTATTTGGATTTGTAAGTCCAAAGATATGGGGTCCTACTTTTAGGGCCTGAATGCCTAAAATAGGCAGCGCGTTAACGCGCTACCTATTTCATGCATTTAGGCCTCAAAAGTAGGACCCCATTGGCAACACAATGGGGTCCTAGTTTTGAGGCCTAAATGCATGAAATAGACAACGTGTTAACGCGCTGCCTATTTTAGGCATTCATGCCCTAAAAATAGTACCTCGTATCTTTGGACTTGCATATCCAAATGGGGTCATGTCATATATCAAATCGAATGGCAAGATCCAATTTAGATGGTTTTCATGTCCATTTTCTCCATCAACTAAAACTATATTCATCAAATAATGTTGTTAATCAATTTTTGGCATACCCCCCCAAAATCAAGACCCCCATTGCAAAGAAAGGTAAAGAACACAAGTGCTTGTTCTTATGCTCATGAGACAACAAAATGCATGACATGGGAAACCAATGGGGTCTTACTTTTGATGTTTGTATGTATGTATATATATGCATGTACATACATACATACATATATATATATATATATATATATATATATATGACATGACCCCATTTGGATATGCAAGTCCAAAGATACGGGGTGCTACTTTTAGGGTCTGAATGCCTAAAATAGGCAACGCGTTAACGTGCTGCGCAACACAATGGGGTCCTACTTTTGAGGCCTAAATGCATGAAATAGGCAGCGCATTAACGCGCTGCCTATTTCAGGCATTCAGGCCCTAAAAGTAGGACCCCGTATCTTTGGACTTACAAATCCAAATGGGGTCATGTCATATATCAAATCAAATGGCAAGAGCCAATTTAGATGATTTTCATGTCCATTTTCTCCATATATCAAAATTGTATGCATCAATATATACATAAATATATATTGATGCATACAATTTTGATATATGGAGAAAATGGACATGAAAATCATCTAAATTGGCTCTTGCCGTTTGATTTGATATATGACATGACCCCATTTGGATTTGTAAGTCCAAAGATACGGGGTCCTACTTTTAGGGCCTGAATGCCTGAAATAGGCAGCGCGTTAATGCACTGCCTATTTCATGCATTTAGGCCTCAAAAGTAGGACCCCATTGTGTTGCGCAGCACGTTAACGCGTTGCCTATTTTAGGCATTCAGACCCTAAAAGTAGCACCCCGTATCTTTGGACTTGCATATCCAAATGGGGTCATGTCATATATCAAATCGAACGGCAAGATCCAATTTACATGGTTTTCATGTCCATTTTCTCCATCAACTAAAACTATATTCATCAAATAATGTTGTTGATCAATTTTTGGCATACCCTCCCAAAATCAAGACCCCCATTGCAAAGAAAGGTAAAGAACACAAGTGCTTGTTCTTATGCTCATGAGACAACAAAATGCATGCATGTACATACATACATACATATATATATATATATATATATATATATGTATGTATGTATGTATATGTTGATGCATATATGTATATATTGATGTATATATTGATGCATACAATTTTGATATATGGAGAAAATGGACATGAAAATCATCTAAATTGGCTCTTGCCATTTGATTTGATATATGACATGACCCCATTTGGATTTGTAAGTCCAAAGATACGGGGTCCTACTTTTAGGGCCTGAATGCGTGAAATATTGACGCGCTGCCTATTTCATGCATTTAGGCCTCAAAAGTAGGACCCCATTGGCAACACAAGTCCTACCCCCCCCAAAATCAAGACCCCCATTGCAAAGAAAGGTAAGGAACACAAGTGCTTGTTCTTATGCTCATGAGACAACAAAATGCATGAAATAGGCAACCAATGGGGTCCTAATTTTGATGTATGTATGTAAGTATGTATATATGTATGTATATTCATACATATATATCTATATGTGTATATATGTATGTGTGTGTGTGTGTGTGTGTGTGTGTGTGTGTGTGTGTGTGTATGTATGTATTTATATATATATATATATATATATGTATATGTATATGTTGATGCATATATGTATATATTGATGCATACAATTTTGATATATGGAGAAAATGGACATGAAAACCATCTAAATTGGCTCTTGTCATTCGATTTGATATATGACATGATCCCATTTGGTTTGTAAGTCCAAAGATATGGGTCCTACTTTTAGGGCCTGAATGCCTAAAATAGGCAACGCGTTAACACGCTACCTATTTCATGCATTTAGGCCTCAAAAGTAGGTCCTAGTTTTGAGGCCTAAATGCATGAAATAGACAGCGTGTTAACGCGCTGCCTATTTTAGGCATTCAGGCCCTAAAAGGAGTACCCCGTATCTTTGGACTTGCATATCCAAATGGGGTCATGTCATATATCAAATCGAATGGCAAGATCCAATTTAGATGGTCTTTATGTCCATTTTCTCCATCAACTAAAACTATATTCATCAAATAATGTTGTTGATCAATTTTTGGCATACCCCCCCAAAATCAAGACCCCCATTGCAAAGAAAGGAAAAGAACACAAGTGCTTGTTCTTATGCTCATGAGACAACAAAATGCATGACATGGGAAACCAATGGGGTCTTACTTTTGATGTTTGTATGTATGTATGTATGTATATATATGGATGTACATACATACATACATACATATATATATATATATATATGTATGTATGTATGTATATGTTGATGCATATATGTATATATTGATGCATACCATTTTGACATATGGAGAAAATGGACATGAAAATCATCTAAATTGGCTCTTGCCGTTTGATTTGATATATGACATGACCCCATTTTGATTTGTAAGTCCAAAGATACGGGGTCCTACTTTTAGGGCCTGAATGCTTGAAATAGGCAGCGCGTTAACGCGTTGCCTATTTCATGCATTTAGGCCTCAAAAGTAGGACCCCATTGTGTTGCCAATGGGGTCGTACTTTTGAGGCCTAAATGCATGAAATTTTAGGCATCCAGACCCTAAAAGTAGCACCCCGTATCTTTGGACTTGCATATCCGAATGGGATCATGTCATATATCAAATTGAATGGCAAGATCCAATTTAGATGGTTTTTATGTCCATTTTCTCCATCAACTAAAACTTTATTCATCAAATAATGTTGTTTATCAATTTTTGGCATACCCCCCCCAAAATAAAGACCCCCATTTTGCTGTATGTATGTAAGTATGTATATATGTATGTATATACATACATATATATCTATATGTGTATATATATATGTGTGTGTGTGTGTGTGTGTGTATACACACATACATGTATGTATGTATGTATGTATGTATCTATATATATACATACATACATATGTATATATTGATGCATATATTGATGCATATCTTGATATATATATTTATGCATACAGTTTTGATTGATGGAGAAAATAGGCATGAAAACCATCTAAATTGGCTCTTGCCATTCGATGTGATATAGGACATGATCCCATTGGGATTTGTAAGTCCAAAGATACGGGGTCCTACTTTTAGGACCTCAATTCTTGAAATAGGTAGCTTGTCAATGTGCTGCCTATTTCATGCATTTAGGCCTCAAAAGTAGGACCTCATTTGGTCCTACATGGGGTCCTACTTTTGAGGCCTAAATGTATGAAATGGGCAGCGCATTGATGCGCTGCCTATTTTAGGCATTCAAGCCCTAAAAGTAAGACCCCGTATCTTTGGAATTACAAATCCAAATGAGGTCATGTCATACATCAAATCAAATGGCAAGAGCCAATTTAGATGTTTTCATGCCTATTTTATCGATTTAATAAAACTATATGCATCAAATAATGTTGTTTATCAATTTTTGGCATACACCCCCAAAATTAAGACCCCCATTGGAAAGAAAGGTAAGGAACACAAGTGCTTGTTCTTATGTTCAAGAGACATTAAAAAAGAGGCCTAGTAGCCCAAAAATGGCAGCGCATCAATGCACTATCATTTTTGGGTTGCCACGTCTCTTTTTTATTGTCTCACGAGCATACATATGGAGGTTATTATACAATATAACTAAGAAGTAGTCTTGAAGTAGTTCTACAATTTGGATGCATTAAGAGCATTCATATAGCAAGGAAGAATATAATAATTGAATACTTTTTTTTTCAATACATATTGCGAGTGAGACTACCAAAAAGAGGCTCTACCCCTCATGATGTCTCTGGATACAGAACATGAGGGCTATCCTTTTACTACTACACACGTCACCTTTAGTCGAGGGCAGAACCATTCGTCATCATAGGCAGCAGGTTCATGGGACCCCATCCCATGATCCAAGGCATTATTCAAAGACAAAGTATTTCTGACCATTCCCAAATTGAGTTTGCCAATTCCTAATCTGATTGATTTCATTTACTGGACTTGCAATGCTTGCAAAGCCCTTGCTTAAGATTGAATGAGCCTCTTGATTTTGGGGGTATAATGGTCAAAAATGGCTTAACACGCCCAAAATCAAGAGGCTCATTCAAGCTTAAGCAAGGGCTTTGCAGGTCTTGTTTTTGGGTGGCAAAAGCATGAAAAATGACAGCGCATTAAGGTGTTGCCATTATTATGCTTCCCCCCTCCAAAAACAAGACCCCCAAGCTATTCATTAGAGACACCAAAATGAGGAGAAGGATGACGTGAGTAGAGGAGCTGGCCAATGAGGGGAGGGACAGCCTTGGAATTCCCACAACAAGCATGATGCAAGGAGGTGAGAAGGCAAAGAAGCAAGGAGGTGAGCAGGTGAGGAAGCAAGGAGGTGAGGAGGCAAGAGGCAGTCTTGAAGGGCAACAAGAGGGTGGAGGTGGCCGAAAGAGTAAGCAGGAAAGGGAGGGATGGAGATTGCTTGTAGGAAATGCTTGGATTAATGCTACAAATGCCATTTTTTTGTGTGTGTTTTGCAGCATGAAATTTTTATGGCACTTTTCTTTTAAAAAATACAACATTGTTGTGATTAATTGCACTACAAACAACTCAAGCCATAAAGCACCATGGATTAGTACAACAATATACATCACAAATGGATGCATACACTCATATACATCATCGATGGATGCATACACTTATACTCACATCAATTTCCAATATTGTATTAGATGGACCCTTAGCATATATGTGTGCATAGAAGACCATTTCCTACATTGATCCCTGATTTCATAGTTAAATTATTCCCTTTCTCACATTCTAACATGTGAAGATTTAATGTACATGCATTATGGGCACATTATATTGCAGTTTATGACTAACTTTTTTTATGAATGCATGATACTTGTATATGGTCAAGGAAGGTACATTATCATTTTTGAATGACAACATTACTCTATGCTCCATTTTATCCTATATTAGAAACTATGATCACTAGATATTACATAAATGTATTGCTCCATTATATCCTATACTAAAAACTATTTTGACCCAAATACATAATGCCAATTGAGGCTAGTACTCATGACAAGTGATGAAAACAATCTAATGGTATGAATGAGATCTTGTAAATTTTGGATATATAATATGGGTACTATGTTGATTGAGCTATTTTTCTAAGGGAATATTTTCAACTTAATTACTAAATACATACTTACAATGGTGACCTGATTCCCATCTATATGTATAATCAAGTTTTACTTTGTGTTAAAAAAAAAGCTTTTGCATAAGGTTAAAATTCGAATAGTATTTATATTTGTTTAAGTCTACCCATTGAGCTAGCTCCTATCCTTATATTGAACACGATAATGTTCATAAAGATTTTATGAATACAAATAGATAGCATTGGCTCTCTTTTTAGTGGTTGGGAATGAACCCTAAAAGTACCCTAAAACGACTATGTATTCCCTTATTTGTAACATGGAAGTGATCATGGTAGAGTGGCATAATCCCTATTTTGCTTTTTTCATAGGTTCTTTTGCTACTCATGGTTGGCGGATACACCATGGCATAGATCCGAATAGATATTTGGTTTTTTGCTTCAACTTGCTTGTTTAGACTTTCCTTGATGATTGTTCGATTGTGCATGATGAGTAGTCACTGGCTTAATTGATGCATTAAGTGCAATGTTTTCCTTAAAGTTTTTCATACTAAATGATACGAGTTTGCTTATACGGGTGGAAATAGAAGCTTGTTAACACCTGGTGCATATTTTCCGTTAGATGCAGTAGGATACTAGTTACAGAGTGTCTTTGCCAATTATTTCACTTGAATCATGCTCCTCTTATGCTTGAGTTTGTGGTCACGTATTGAGTTTAACATAATAGTCTATAGGATACTCGATGAGCACTCAACATAGTGGTTAGATGCATTCATTTCTAGTTCCGATAGAACTATCATTCAAACATTGGTCATAATAGAAGTATGGAGGGCTAAAATCCTTTTTTGGCTCCCTATGTTTTTTAAAGCATGGTATTGTCCAGATTACATAGGTATTTTCACTAAGCAAAATTAATCCTTATGATGAAAATGTTTTTTTTTCTTTTGACATAGTTAGTTCTGTTTCCATGTTTTTGGATCGAATGTATGGATGACCCGGGGGATTCACTCTTCATTAAAGGGGGACGTCACCTACGTGCATGAACTTCAAGAAAACCCCTATTTAAGATCCACGTAGGATGATAAAACACCCCTATTTAAGCTTATAAGATACCACCAAAATTCCATTATGTCCCCCCCTTTCCTTAAATCTACATTCTTTCTCAAGCATTTAGATTACACAATGTTGACTCTGTGCCAACATGAACTTATGAAGAAAGAGAAGGTGATACAACTTTGTGATACAACTTTGTGTTACAACTTCTAGACATAACTTTGTGTTACAACTTTGTGTTACAACTTCTGGACACAACTTTGTGTAACAACTTTGTGTTACAAGTTTGTGTTACAACTTCTACATGAAGAGAGAGAATGTGTTACGACTTTGTGATACAACTTTGTGTTACAACTTTGTGATATGACTTTGTGTTACATGCAGAGAGAGAAGCTCTCCAACTTGTATAAATACCCCATAATGGAATGAAGCCCACACTCTTGGGGCATTGTGTTGAGTCTACATTGGTATTCCAAGCATTTGTCTCAAGTGTCCATGCTTCCTTGCACTGCACGTCCAAAAGCATGTCCTAACCTTGCAACCCTTCTCCCCTCTCCTCCAACCCTGCAACCCACCCTCTCCCTCTCCTCCTCCCTCCTCCTCCTCCTCCTCCCTCCTCCCCCTCCTCTCTCCTCTCCCTCCCTTCTCCTCTTCCCTCCTCCTCCTTCCTCCTCTCTCTTCTTTCACCCATGCTCTTACACCTTCTTCCTCTCCCACTCCTATGCTTTCCTAAACCCTTAAACTCCATGATCTATGAGGGAGATGAGTTCTCCACCATGTACTCTACTCTGAACCTTGGATCCTCCTTCTAACCCTGGACTCCTTCTAAACCTTGGAACCTCCTTCTAAACCCTGGAACCTCCTTCTGAACCCTGGAACTCCTCCTAAACCCTGGAACTCTTTCTAAACCCTGGAACCTCCTTCTGAACCCTTAAACTCCTCCTAAACCCTACAACCCCCAATGAAGGCGAAAGCCTTCATTACCTCAACAAAGATGGTTTACGTGCCTTTTACATCTTTGTTGAGGTAATGAAGGCTTTCGCCTTCATTGGGAAGAGTTTAAGGGTTCAGAAGGAGGTTCTACGGTTCAGAAAGAGTTCCAGGGTTTAGGAGGAGTTCCAGGGTTCAGAAGGAGGTTCCAGGGTTCAAAAAGAGTTCCAGGGTTTAGAAAGAGTTCCAGGGTTTAGGAGGAGTTCCAGGGTTCAGAAGGAGGTTCCAGGGTTCAGAAAGAGTTCCAGGGTTCAGAAAGAGTTCCAGGGTTTAGAAGGAGGTTCCAAGGTTTAGGAGGGGTCCAGGGTTAGAAGGAGGAGGTGGTGGTGGAGGGGGAGGGGGGAGGGGGAAGGTGGTGGTGGAGATGGAGGGGGAGGGGAAGGGGGAGGTGGAGATGAAGGGGGAGGGGGAAGGTGGTGGTGGAGATGGAGGGGGAGGGGGGAGGTGTAAAAAAGAGGAAGAAAAACCTGAAAGATGAAAATTGAAAAGCAGGGAGAAGTGGTCACCTGAACGCTCTCCAAGTCTTTCTCGATGTAACGGGATTGTTGCGGAACAATGGATGGTGGGTGGAAGGCTAGGTCATCGATGCGAGAAGGGCTCGATGTCACTTACATGGCGAGGATAGGAGTAAGGGGGTGGTCGATGGAGAGGGAGGAGTGTCTTGCGTGGGGCTCGGAATGAGGAAGAGAATGGAGGCAAAAAGTAAAAGATGAAGAATGAGGGGGGTGGAGTAGGTTTTTATAGGATTGGATTTTAGGTTTAAAGTTTAGGTTTAGGGTTTAACCCTAAACTCTTCCCGAGCCATAACTCTTTATGGAGAGCTCGGTTTGCTTTTCTGTAAAAAGGTAAAATGATCGAAATTGAAAGCTTTACGCATCCGTGTCCACTACCTAGCCTGATTGTAGATCATGTGGCTTCTATTTAAGAAATTAAGAAAATTTCTTAAGGTAGTAACCCAAAGTGGATGTTTGGGGTTGATATGTTTGGCTAGAATTGGAAAAAAAAATTTTACTCTCCTTGCCCTTGAGTGTTATCTTCGTGAAAGTTCAAAGTAGTGTCTTGTTTTACACATACCTACGTATGTTTACTCACGACTTGAGACGCTAGCCTCCCCGGCAGCGGCACCAAATGTTGGCTCTCTCCTACTGCTTTCGTAGGAAGAGCTGGGTATTCTATGTTGCAGGGTTCCGAGGCTTTTTGTCACCTACAGATATATTGGGATTGTCGGTTGTAGTATATGTGTAGCTTAGGACCTCGAGTCGTGTTCCGGTGAGAGACGTAGGCTTAAGTGTGGTAAGCAAACAAAGTGCAAGCATGTGTAAAAGGTACGTAAACCATCTTTGTTGAGGTAATGAAGGCTTTCTCCTTCATTGGGGGTTGTAGGGTTTAGGAAGAGTTTAAGGGTTCAGAAGGAGGTTCCAAGGTTTAGAAAGAGTTCCAGGGTTTAGGAGGAGTTCCAGGGTTCAGAAGGAGGTTCCAGGGTTCAAAAAGAGTTCCAGGGTTTAGAAAGAGTTCCAGGGTTTAGGAGGAGTTCCAGGGTTCAGAAGGAGGTTCCAGGGTTCAAAAAGAGTTCCAGGGTTCAGAAAGAGTTCCAGGGTTTAGAAGGAGGTTCCAAGGTTTAGAAGGGGTCCAGGGTTAGAAGGAGGATCCAAGGTTCAGAGTAGAGTACATGGTGGAGAACTCGTCTCCCACGTAGATCATAAAGTTTAAGGGTTTAGGAAAGCATAGGAGTGGGAGAGGAAGAAGGTGTAAGAGCATGGGTGAAAGAAGAGAGAAGAGGAAGGAGGAGGAGGGAAGAGGAGGAGGGAGGGGGAGGAGAGAGGAGGAGGAGGAGGAGGGAGGAGTAGGAGGAGGAGGAGGAGGGAGGAGGAGGAGAAGGAGGAAGGAGAAGGAGGGAGGAGGAGAGGGAGAGGGTGGGTTGCAGGGTTGGAGGAGAGGGGAGAAGGGTTGCAAGGTTAGGACATGCTTTTGGACGTGCAGTGCAAGGAAGCATGGACACTTGAGACAAATGCTTGGAATACCAATGTAGACTCAACACAATGCCCCAAGAGTGTGGGCTTCATTCCATTATGGGGTATTTATACAAGTTGGAGAGCTTCTCTCTCTGCATGTAACACAAAGTCGTATCACAAAGTTGTAACACAAAGTTGTATCACAAAGTTGTAACACATTCTCTCTCTACATGTAGAAGTTGTAACACAAAGTTGTAACACAAAGTTGTGTCACAAAGTCGTAACACATTCTCTCTCTTCATGTAGAAGTTGTAACACAAACTTGTAACACAAAGTTGTTACACAAAGTTGTGTCCAGAAGTTGTAACACAAAGTTGTAACACAAAGTTGTGTCTAGAAGTTGTAACACAAAGTTGTATCACAAAGTTGTATCACCTTCTCTTTCTTCATAAGTTCATGTTGGCACAGAGTCAACATACTCCCGGATCCATTTTATTACCCGTCCTCTGGATATGGCCGTCCTCTGGATATGGCTTATTTTGATTTCAGAGTTGGAATGCTATGTGTGTAATCCAGTGGCTGTTTAGCTTCTTGTGTTATGCGAGTCGGTCCTGCTGTAATGCTTTTGCACCATATCTGCGTAGTCTGTAGTTAAGAAGCTTATCTTCTCTTAAGAAGGGATAGATGGCTGTGAATTTCAGAGGGGATCTCGTTGCTGAGGTTGTGGACTCTGTCATCGAATCTTCTTGGGAAGAGGTTTGGCGGGGCTCTCGTTGTTGAGGCTGGCATTTCTTGTTATCTTGCATACATGTTGGATGCGATTGCACCCTTATCATTGAGCTTGTAGAGAATTAGTATGCAACTCTAATATTTTTGCATATAGGAGACAGCTTTGATGTTTGGCGGGGGTCTCGTTGTTGAGGATTGGTATAAAAGGATGTTGGTCAAGAAGCTTATCTCCTCTTAAGGAGGGGTAGATGAGTGTGAATATCGGAGGGGATGTCGTTGCTGAGGTTGCGGACTCTGCCATCGAATCTTCTTGGGAAGAGGTTTGGCGGGGGTCTCATTGGTGAGGCTGGCATTTCTTGCTACCTTGCATACATGTTGGATGCGATTGCACCCGTAGCATTGAGCTTGTAGATAATTAGTATGCAAGTTTGATATTTTTGCATATAGGAGACGGCTGTGATGTTTGGCGGGGGTCTCGTTGCGGAGGCTACTGACTCTTTTGCCAATTCATCTTGAGTTTTGGCATAGCTTCGTGTACTGCTTGTGAATTCATTGCATGCTTTGAGAGTATGGAATGAAAGTGTGTGATACTATTTTTTATGCAACCTATGCAAAATCATGTGAGTGCATGTGATGTGTCTAACTATATGCTTATTTGTGGGATTTGATAGGGAAACTAAGACTCAAACATCCCTAATGTGCAAAAAACGTGCATATGCAGTGAATGTGCGTGTAACAATCTAGTGCAAACTATATGTGCAAAAACGTGCATATGCGAGTGAGTGCTTGTGATACAATCTAATCCTAACTAAGGAAGACTTGGTTTTCCAAATCTTCGTTTTTGTCGGGGATGGCTCGCGTGTTGATGTAGTAGCGCTTCAGTCGGCTCCCGGTCATTGTTGTGTTGAATTGGACTCCATCTAGTGTTTCAAGTAGCACAGCTCCGATGGGATTCATCTTTCGTACTCGGTAGGGTCCTTGACCTAGATACTTCAGTTTTCCCTTGTGTACTTTGGCATTGTATAACAGGACTAAGTCGCCTTCCTTGATGTCTTTAGCTTTCAGATTCCTGTCAAACCATGCCTTTCGTCGGCGTTTTTATGTTGTCATGGCATGATAAGCGACTAGTCTTGTCTCTATATGCTTTTCCAACTGGCAGAGCCTTTCTTTCAAGGACTCATGATCACCCATGCGTTCCTGTACTACTGCGATTCGTAGACTTGGTATTACAAATTCGAGTGGAACCACGGCTTCAAGGCCATACACCAATTGAAAAGGTGTGTTCCCTGTACTGACCTTGAATGTGGTTCTGTATGCCCATAAGGCTGCATTCAGTTTCTCTGCCCAATCAGAACGCTGTGGTTCTACTACCTTAGTGAGGATATTGCATATGATTTTGTTTGTGGATTCTGCTAGTCCATTCCCTTGGGGGTAGTAGGGTGTGCTTTTTCTATGGATGACCATGAAGCCAGACAAGAGTTCTTGGATTACCTCATTGACAAAATGTGTGCCTCTATCCGACACAATTTCAAGGGGGCATCCGAATCGGGTGATCACATGTTCGTATAAGAATCTTGCTGTGCTTTTGGCATCTGCCTTTCTGACTGCTTTAGCTTCAGCCCATTTTGTAAAGTAATCAGTGGCCACAATGATGTAGCGTGCCTGTGTTCCTTTTGCTGCTGGATGTATGGGACCCACATAGTCAATCCCCCATTTTTCAAATGGTTGTTGTGCAACAACTGTTGTGAGGGGATTGAAGTCTTTGTGTTGTGGTTTAATAGTTCGTTGGCATACATCACAGCCTTTTACATATTCATAGGCATCTGCCCACAGTGTTGGCCACCAGTAGCCTGCGAGGAGAACTTTTCTTGCTGTGGCTTCCCCTTGGAAGTGTCCTCCTGCAATACCTTCATGGACTTCAGGATCTCATGAGGCATTACACATCTTCTTAATATCTGGTCCTTGCCCATCTTGTATAGTTGTCCTGCAATGAGTTGATATGGTGCAGCTTTTAGAATCAATTTTCTGGCATCTACTGCTTTCATGTCAGGGGGTGGTCTTCCTGCCATCAAGTACCCAATGATATCTCCACACCATTCTGGAACAGCATCTATTTGAAATAGTGTGGCATTTGGTAAGTCGCCTTCTACTCCAGTGGCTTCTTCTCCGGTCTTGACTCGAGACATGTGATCGACAATGTAGTGTTGGGCACCCTGGCGGACCACGATTTTGAAGTTGAATTCTTGCAGCAAGAGGAGCCATCTGGTTATTCTTCCTGTGGTACACGGACGGTTCACAAGATAAAGCAATGCTTGATGGTCGGTGTAGAAGACAAATCATTTGCGAGTAGATAGTGCCGAAATTTCTTTACACTATACACCATTGCTAGGGCTTCTCTTTCTGTGGTTGTATAGTTGATCTCTGCATTATTGAGTTGTCGACTGGCGAAGTAGACGGGGTAGTCTTTCTTATGTTCACCAGGTTGACAAAGCATACTCCCAATTGCATACTGGGATCCATAAGTATGAACATGAAAATCAATATCCCAATTGGGAGATATAAGGATGGGTGCTGTGATTAGGCGCCACTTTAAAAGCTCAAAGGCTTGGTCGCACTCTTCGGTCCATAAGAACTCCACTAATAATTTGTAAAGTGGTCTAGCTATCATGGCATACCGCAATATAAATCTTCTATAATAGCCGGCATGTCCCATAAAGACCTGTACACCTTTGGAATTTGTAGGAGGAGGCAATTCCATGATGATTTTGATTTTGTCCATGTCAGTTGCAATCCCATGTTGAGAGACGATGTGTCCCAAAACAACTCCGTGGGTGACCATGAACTGGCATTTTGTTGGATTTAGGGAGATGCCATACTCTCTGCATTTGATTAGTACTTCTTCCAGACATTTGAAGTGGTCCTGTTTGGTTGAATGGATGCACAAGTCATCCAAGAACACCTGTAAAAACTTATTCAAAAATGACTTGAAAGCTGTGAACATGACTCGCTGGAATGTGGCTGGGGCATTACAAAGGCCGAATGGCATGACTCTATATGCAAAAATACCCCATTCTGTAGCAAATGCTGTTTTTGATTGGTCTTGAGGAGCAATTTGCACTTGGTTATAGCCACTGAAGCCATCCAAGAAGCTATATATTTCGGATCCTGCCACCTTTTCCAACACTGTTTCTGTTAAGGGTAGGGGGTAGTGATCCCTAATTGTGGCGGCATTCACATTTTTCAAGTTCACGCATATTTTGAGCTTCTTGTTGCGTTTAGGTACAATGACAATGGGGGAAACCCAATCAGTGTGCTCGATCTCGTAGATGAATCCGGCATCTAGGAGTTTTTCCCCATATTTAGGATTTGTGCGATAAGGTCCACATACCTTAGGGCGAGCACCTTCCCTTATAGGTATCGTGTGAACTGCCACTTCTGGTGAAATTCCTTTCATCTCTTTGTATGACCATGCTAGGCAGTCACGGTATTCCATTAGGAGGTCTTTGAGTTTGATTTCATCTTCTTGACGGAGCTGTTTCCCAATGAAAACCAATTTTTCTTCCTCCCCTTCAAGGGCGAGGTTTATTGTGCGTGTTTTTGCCGGTCCCTCATAGATTGGAGTTTCTCCAATGCTATCGGTTTCTTGAACTTCAGATTCTCTGATTGGTCTTGGCATTGCTATTGGTGCACTACCACTTGTATAATTCTTAAAGTATTCCGGCACTTCTCGAAGATCTCGGCCTCTGAGGGGTTTGAACTAGCTTGACATGTGTCATGTGTACTGGGTGGCATAGTTGCATTTATTAATTGGTTAGGCTCTTCTGTTCTTTCTTTTTCTGAAGTCTCTTGATCGAGCTTCATCTGCACATGTGGCTTATATTTCCGAAACTTCTTATGTTGGGAACTGTGGGGTAACTTTTCCACTGGTAAGGTGTTTCCAAGTAAGGGTTCATGTGCTGCACATACTCCTTCCAGTCCCTTAGGGGACAATTCAAGAGGTGGTGGTTTTGATTTTGAGGGAACTGCCTTTGCAAGGTACAATTCGACAATCCTTGTTTGGACTCGTTCGAATTCATTGAAGTGCTCGGCCTTGGCCTTTCTCTGCGATTTCCTCCTGCAGCTTTCTTGCGGGATCTTCTGCTGTTATGCAACTGTGGAGGTTCAACTTTTGGGAGCTCAACTGCCATTAGGGCATGCAGAATGGCTAGGTCATTATCAAAGATTTGATTTTCAATTTCAGCATTCACAGCCTCTGTTTCAAGGTCCCAAGGAAAATCTGAGTCATCATTGGTATGGGTACCTTCTTCAGGTTCATTATCCCATTCGAGGTCAGCCATAAAGAATGGCATCTCTAGATCAATTGGTTCTTCATGTGTCGGTGGAGGATCGACCTGTAGTGCATTAACATCTATCTGTGAGAAAATGGGGTCTAATGAATGGCAGTTGTCGATGGTTGCCAATGTTTGTATCCAATTATTGACATTGCTTTGTGAGTCACCTGCTATGGCATGTTGTTGCAAGGGAGCTGATTTGCTCGAGAGTGTCGTGGAAGATGTGTCATCCAATGCTCTAGGAACAATTGGTTTAATAGCTCCTGTCTCCACATTCACCCTGACTGCAGTGTCTTGATTCTGGATTGTCAATCTATTAGTTCCCCAGTCATGGAGGACTGATGCTCCCCGTAACCAAGGCCGTCCCAGTAAGATTTGATAGGATTTTTTGGGGAGATCCAAGATTGTGAATTGAAGGGAAAAGCGGACTCCTACGATCTTTGTGGACACGCCATTCACTATTCCCAAGGGTTTAGCCCGTGAATCATTGGCAAGGCGTATGTTGAAATTAGCCTTTTGCATTGGTGGGAGACCCCATTCTTCATAGAGCTCCTTTGATAGGACATTGACACCTGCTCCACCATCCACTATGGCTTGGACTTCATTATATGCCTTGTGGATCAAAGGCACAGTGATGTTGCGTATGTCATCTCTCTCACCCATCCGCACAGGGATATCTTCAATGACGTTCATAGGTGGAGGGGGATTTGCGAGTTCAATCCATCCTTTGAAACTCTCCCAGAGATTGGGACAATTCCGTAAGAGGATTCCGATGGGAATTGACACAGGGCAACTCAGGATGCTAGAGAGTGCAGCTCCTTCAAGTTGACGTGGTGGTACATTCTGTTGTGGAGTCTGTTGTTGGAACAAAGGCTCGAGTACAGTATCAATACTTTGTGGGGCTAAGTCATGGAGTGGGTCTTGAGCTTGTTTCTGAGCCTCAAATTGAGCTTGTTCATTTTGGACCCATTGCTGAAGTGCCTGAAAACGAGCCTTCTCCACCTGCATTCAGGAATGGAGCTTCTTTTATTCGAGGCTCAGGAGTTGATGTGGATGAGCTCGGCTGCTCATTGCTTGGCTATTTAAAACCATACACAAAATCAAACTTGTTTGGACTAGTTACCCAAGGTAACCTATATTATGTCCCCCCTTCTTAAATATGACATGGTCCTCCTAGCTTAAATTCAATATTGGGGGAAAAAAAAGGGCCCCCACCCCCAATGTATAAGCTTATGCCTCATTTCAAAAAAACCCCCTATTGTACACTCACATGATATCATAAGTTTCCCCCTGTGAATCCCCCGGGATGGATGATCTTCTGCAAGCATAAAAGACATGATATGTATATGTAGCACATGATCATGTTTACATATTTTCAGTCATATATTCTACCTTGTGATCTATCATTATCTTGCTGTGTGGATGTTCAATCTGAGTAGTGTTTGCTTTTTTTATCATAAATTTTATGTATTGTTGTGTCTCTACCTCTCCACAATGACTCAAATTGATAGTATGGGGATGAAAGAGAAGTTAATTGTGAGTTTCAGGCATGCCTTCATTGTTGGAATATGTTTAATTTGCTTATGATCACATCAATTGTTCCAATGATATTGAGAGGAATAAGATCCTGGATGAGGTTCTCGCTCGCTTGAAACCTATTTAATCTTGCTCGCTTATTTGGGGCTGCTCGCTTTTCTCCGCTCGCTTTTTGGTAATCCTCCCAAAAGCACAAGTGCATGAGATGACCATAGCATAGAAAATGGCATCCACACATAAAGCATCAAGGCACATGGAATAACAAAGCATCATGCATCAAGCTACATCAAGCAAAGAAGAGAACGCCATTGACAACTTGTATTGAGAAGCAAAACCCTTGCCACCCTCAGCCCACATGATTGTAAATCAAGCCTGACCACCTGCAAGTAGCCATGTAAGCACTCAAGGGAGGTATTGATCTTGTAAAAGCCACACTTGACCACCTTAAGTAGCAATGCATGCACTAAGGGGGGGTGATGGAATGTAAACTCACATCTGACCACCTTGTAGTAGCCAATGGATCATGACACCAAGGGGAGGTGTTGAGATATGGTGCCATGAGCACATAGACTAAAGGCTAAGGTATGGTATAGGAAATAATTAAAGTAGCCACCCTAGGATGTGGACTACATGATGTGGAGATGTGGATCAAGGATATCCACAAGGAGAGATGTGGATCAGAGGATCCCACAAGTGTTAACTATTGCAAGGGAACTCTCTATATAAGAGGCCTATCATGTATTGTTGAGTATAAGGAGAAATGCACATTCATTCAAGATTCTATTTATCAGTCCAAACTAATCTATCTTGGAACCATGAGCACTTTCTTCATCATGTCTCCACATAGGTTCCATCCACCTTAGAGCACTCCATCAATCCTGAGGCATGCATGTTTTGACAAAGTGCCCATCACCTCTTGAATGAATTCTAGGATTGTTTGGGGGAGGTGCATATGGGAGGAGGGTCAAGAGAGGGATGACGGGGGGGGGATGGTTTGAGTGGTCCTCTATGTAAGAGAAATAGTCAATAGGGGCTATTTGTAGGTTTGCCCCCTCCACCTCAACATGGCATTTCCCCACAAAAAGGAGCACTCCCATTGGTATACCTCAGATACCTCACTTATACCTTGAAATTAGGAAACACTTATTGGGGGCCCTTTCGAGACCCCAATTATCCCCTAATGGAAATAGTCACATATGGAAGCTCCTCTCTCGCTCTTCAAAAGCCCAATTTGGATGCTCTCAAAAACTTCACTAGGTTGGTACAGGAGGTGAACGTGAAGGAGGGGCAACTAGTCTATCAAGGTCAGAAGATTACCATCACTGAAAGCATGATTAAAAATGCACTAGGCATTCCTAGAGGCAATTTGCAAGCACACTCCTTCGAGACGCAGTGGAAGAGATAGGATATTCTAGATATATACCCCAATGCTCAAATTAGTAAATATGGTGGAGTCAAGCTTTCAAGCTTGCCAACAGACCTCCAAGATGTGCTAAAGAAGACCATTCATTTCTTTCCTAATACGAGAGGAGCCTTGAAGTTTTGGCAAGTTTAAGCAGTAGTAGAGCAACTGAAAGGACATGATGTATGTTCTCAAGGGCGATATCCAAGAGCATGATAACTGTTGTAACATCTATTATGAAGGCAATTCACAATGTACATGCAGAAAAAGGTCACCTACCACCGACTTTGAGAATACAAGCTGATAATTGCTGGCGAGAAAATAAGAATGTACTCATGTTCGCATTCTGCTCCATGCTAGTTGCTCATCAATGAGGTCGAATGTGGATTTTTGTATGTTGGGCATACACATGAGGATATCGATCAGGTTTTTAGCACAGTCTCAAGAGAGCTTAAATGCAAGGATGTGGAGACAATAGATGACTTGGTAAGAAGATGTGGTAGGCAAGTTGGTGATCGTAAGGAAAGTACAGTATGTGAATGTATGATTGGAAGAGCTTCATTCTACCTTTCATACAAACGGGTGGTGATGCATTGACAGGTCATATCAATCCACACTACTTTCATTTTTTTTTTAAAGATGAAAAACCCATAATGCAATGGCAACAGTATTCTCATGATACAAAATGGGAACCTGAAGAACCTTACAGTCTCTTAACTTCAATTCCCAGCAAGGAAAGGTATCCAACATGGGCTCCTATACAAGAATTCAATGAGAGGTCTAACTGTGAAATAGAAGGATTAAAAGCATTTATTACATACAAAGAGGAAATGCTCCAGAGATATCCTGATTCGAAGCCTACTTGGAGAGAACACACTACCACTATAATTAACAAGACATGAAAATTAATAAAGGACCTTGAGAGAATGCGAGGCTCAAAGGATGTCAAGGAAGAATGCAATATGTTTTGGCCAAATGTTCATAACGATTTGCGCCCAGCTCCAGTCTTTGAAAATGAATTTGTATCATTACTCCCACATCCATATCGTGGACCGGAGAAGAGAGAGTTTATGCCAAAAGTAGATATAGACGTCGATTGTTTTGTTGTGGTTCAGCCATCGGCGGATGATGAATATGAGAATGTGAAGTTTTGGGTTGCAAAAGTAGTTGATGTGCAAAGAGATGATCAAGGGAGAGCTACAACATTTACAGCGGTATGGTATGAGCCAAAGGGCAGGAAGGAGAATATGGATAACAACACATTGTATACTAATTGTATAATGAAGGAGTGGGTCCCAAATAATGAAGCGGTCTCACAAGTTTCGATGGAGACAATCATAGTGTCTTGGCATTCAAGGGCAAAGAAATCAAAGAAGCACATGGGATATGAGGTAGAAGGAAAAATAAAAATACCATAGCAAAGTATTTTGCATATACACGAATTTTTAAGGATGCTCGCCATGGAGGAAGTAGAAGAAGACAATGCAAATGAAGAATGTCCATGATTAAAGCTTTGTATTGAAGTCCATTGAAGGATTTTATTTGGGTACTAGGCAAGAAGCCAATTGACAATTATAATCAGAGTCATCACCTCCTATGTTAAATGAGAGTCAAAATATGCACTGGATGTCACCCAAGGGTCTTGGCAAGACAATAGGGGGTTAATGCAGATGGCACCTGGCAAGGGACTGTCACATTGAGCAATAAGACAATGGGGAGTCAATGCACCCAAGGGGCAAGGTTTGGCAAGACAAGTGGGAGTTAATGCAGATGGCACCTGGCAAGGGACTGTCACATTGAGCAATAAGACAATGGGGAGTCAAATTATGCAGATGGCATGAATTGAGGCTCTTTAAGAGCAACAATTTAAATTGTAAACATATGTTCAATCTATATCATTTTATACAAAGACTCCAGCTGAGAGCAACGTCTCTCAATGTAAACATATAATGATAGCTATAATTGCTATTATAATTCTTTGGTTCAATACAAAACTTGGGTCTCATGGCATCATGTCTTTTTTCTATTTATTAAAAGTTTTAAAAATTTTGTGCATATTGCGAGTGACAATGTTATTTACATAAGATATTTTTGTCTCCTTTCATGGATTTATAAATTTATCACATCAAGGAAAAATATTAAAAATAATTAAATTAACAAATAACTTAGGTATAGCTAGAATTTCTAAAATAGGATTATTTCAAATTCTTGCATGTTGGTGCAAAAGTATAGATTGAAAAAACAAGATTTTTATGTGAATATGATAGTGCCACAAAGTGTCATGGATTTATAAATTTATCATGTCAAGGAAAAATATTAAAAATAATTAAATTAACAAATAACTTAGGTATAGCTAGAATTTCTAAAATAGGATTATTTCAAATTCTTGCATGTTGGTGCAAAAGTATAGATTGAAAAAACAAGATTTTTATGTGAATATGATAGTGCCACGAAGTGAACTTTTGATTTGGGAAGAATATTTTCAGAAAGTAAAATTTTGAATTTGGGAAGGATATTTTCACAAAGTAAACTTTTCATTTGGGAAGGATTTTTGGGCTTCGTCCAAAAGCAACAGAAAAAGTCCAAAATTAATGAAATAGGTGTTAAAGTAGCTTATGCAACCAAGCTGCCTCACATGCAGCCTCACATGCAGCCATTGCTGCACCCCTGTACTCAGCCTCTGTGCTCGAAAGGCAACTATAGGCTGTTTCTTGCTGTTCCAAGTGAGTGCAACACTCCCAAAAGAGAACACAGATCCACTGGTAGATCATCTATCAAAAATACTACTAGCCCAATCAACATTAGTGTATCCATGCAACTGTATCTAAACCCCAGTCTCATAAAATAGTCCATACTACAATGTGGACTTCACATACCTCAGTATGTGTCTAGCCGCATCCAAATGCGATTTCCTTAGAGCCTGCATAAACTGACTTACCAACACAATAGGATAGCTCAAATCTGGCCTGGTAATAGTCATATAAATCAAACTTCCTATAGAACAAAGCACATTGAGGTGCATTATCACTATGTGCAGGAGAAGGTTCTAGTAGGTTTTATTTATCTAATTTATGTCAGCACAGAGAATCAAGTAGTTGACATATTCACGAAGGCATTGGGCACAGAGAAGCTGCGCATTTTCAGAGACCTGCTTGGTGTGCAGGAATTGGGATTGAGCTCAAGGGGGAGTGTTGAGATATCGAGCTCCACTCGTGATATCCCAGGGTGACCATTGTGCATTTATGTCACCGACTTGTTAGCTACAGATGCGGTTGGTACACCGCCCATGAGAATAATAGCTGGATGATAGCTATCTTTTTGTACTCTAGTTAGTGGCTCAGCTAGTATGCCACCTTAGTTAGCTGAGTTTGGTTTGAGACCCACATATAGGGTTCACCTATTCCTTTTGTACTTAGAGAGTTCTTTTGGCTTTCACAACTAAGAAGAGGAAAACTATTTTCAGCCTCCACCTTTGTGTGTATTCCCCCATCGTGTATGTGAGAAAGCCGCAAGTGAGACTCCTTCCTTCTCTCCCACTCTCTTCACACTATAGAAATAAAAAAAAAACAAAAAGACCCGTACATAGACGTGCTTATAGACGCTCCACATAATCTTTTTTTTTAATAAAAGCAAAATTTTGTGTGGTTGAATAGAATGTTGTGTATGTTGTGTATGCTCTATGGTTACAAGAATCCCATTTCCACATTGTACAAATTTAATTCTTATAGCCAATCACATTTTAATTAGCTCGATTCCAAGCACGTCTATAGCCGACGATTACAATCTTGAATAAAACATTATAACTCCAAAACGTTTAGTTTACAAGGCATTCATTGATAGAATGTTGCACAAGGAAACTTAAAGCCAAAAAAATAAAAGGAGTGTATATTAATTCATAGCCCAAAAAGTGCTTGTATGTACATATAGCATGAAGCCAAGCCACGTCCTATGGCTTCAAGTACAAAAAATAAAAAAAGTGTATATACAAGAGAGGCACAAAACCAAGCCAATAGCTTCAAGTACAAAAAAGAGTAAGTAGCACTACTTCTATGACTAATCTAAGTTCTCCGCATCCTCGCTCCCTTCTTTGCTCCCTTCTTCGCTCCCTTATCCTCTTCCTCTTGATCAGCCCTAGGGCCCTGTAAACGAGGGACAACATGTATCAATGTATGAAAGATCAAATCTTTATTTACAATATTGACATTATTTAATTACTTTTGAATACCTGGGGGGCGCTCCAGCAGCCCGGATATACTACTCCTCAGTAATCAACCCGTCATCATAGAAGTGTCTCCATGCATCTCCTCTACGATGGTGGTGGTGGTAGGCTATCTCGAAAGGAGTAGGGTACCTGCCCACGATATCAAGCTGCAAGATGACACAATTTGCAGAGGGGTTAGTACAAAGAAACAACCTCCTAATAAACCACATAAACAAAATATAATTTGAGATCGATACTTACAAATTGGGCCTCCCATGATTCAACACCCCGTGCTCCAAAATGCACGTTTCCATATTGCTCCATTTGGATCCATCGTGCCTCCACTTGCTGTAGATTGGGGTCCGCCTTCGCTGCCTTCATTGCTTTCTTCCACTCATGCTTGTGAGCGGTGTGGGGCTGGCCCCATGGTGGTTGACCTCCCTCTCTCCTGGCAATCTTGGCTAGTGCCTGCCTCTTAAGTGAAGATCTTTTATTGGCAAGTATCATAACAATCTTTGACTTGGCCCATTTATCTATGAGCTGAACATTGGGGGGATTGGGATACCTAGAGCAAACAGCAGCGAGGATGGTCTCATCAGCCAACTTTTCTGGCTAGTCTTTGTAGTGAATAAAGCAATCTCTATAGTTGTTAGCAATTATAGAGTGCATGAAGGCCATGATGTCCTTCCCTCGTGCATCCATCAAGATGCCTCTTGTCTGAGTGATGTCATAGAAGATCGTACCATCACCCTCTGGCACGTCTGCATCATCTGAATCATCCCCACCCCCACCATTAACCCCCCCAAAGCATTGTGCCATGCATCCCCCACCGCTCTCCCTGCTACTACATTTGTTGCCTTGTCGTGTCAAGTTAGTACGCTAGCCACTCATAGTTGGAGAAGCGACTCTCGACTGCATGGGTGTACGCTGGCCACTCGTAGTTGGGGAAGTGACTCCAACTGAACGGGAGTATGCCGGCAGTTCTGCGAGGCCGAAGGGCCTCCTGACTGCAAGGGGGGAGAAGGGGCTTAGCTCTGTAGCTTGCTGGGCTCACTGGGGTAATCTCAACTGGTGTGGGATTGGGGTGGTTTGGAGTCTATACTGCCAACTCATGGGGGGCGTTTAGAGTACCTGTCATGCATGTGTATAGCTCCCCAGGAGTGGGAGGGTGCCCCAAAATGTTATATAACTCCCAAAAGATGGCATCTTGAAGATCAGGTGAGGCTGAAGAGCTTCCTGTCCACATGATGAACTGAAGAAAAGAAAAGAAGAAGATTACCATCGAGCATGCCCTCTTTCCATCATGCAAAAGAAAAAATAGAGTGATAGCCTAACATTGAGCAAGCATTTACAGACTCTTGCATTCTTTGAATTAGAGTGACAGAAATCTGTATCTGCTTGCTCAATGTCAGGCTATTGAAGCTTCACGTGGGGAAAAAGAGAGAAGGAAAGAGAGGAGAAAAAAGAGGAAAAGAGAGTGGAAAAGAGAAGGAAAGAGAGAAGAAAAGAGAGGAAAAGATAGGAAAAGAGAGGTAAAAAGAGAGGAGAAAAAGAGAGAAAAAGAGAGGATAAAAGAGAAGAAAAGAGATTTAAAGGAGAAAAGAGAGGAAAAGAGACGAAAAAAGAGAAAAACAGAGAAAGTGAAAAGAGAAAAAGTGAGGATAAAAGAGAGGAAAAGAGACAAGGAAAGAGAGGAGAAAAGAGAGGAAAAGAGAGGAGAAAAAAGAGAGAAAAAGAGAGGAGATAAGAGAGAAAAAGAGAGAAGAAAAGAGACGAAAAGAGATGAAAAGAGAGAAAGTGAAAAGAGAAAAAGTGAGGATAAAAGAGACAAAAAGAGAGAAGGAAAGAGAGGAGAAAAGAGAGAAAAAGAGAGGAAAAGAGACTAGAAAAAAGAGAGAAAAAGAGAGGAGATAAGAGAGAAAAAGAGAGGAGAAAAGAGAGGAAAATGTTGAGATATCGAGCCCCACTCATGATATGCCAGGCTGACCATTGTGCATTTATGTCACCGACTTGTTAGCTGCAAATGCGGTTGGTACACTGCCCATGAATAATAGCTGGATGACAGCTATCTTTATGTACTCTAGTTAGTGGCTCAGTTAGTATGCCACCTTAGTTAGCTAAGTTTGGTTTGAGACCCACATATAGGGTTCACCTATTCCTTTTGTACTTAGAGAGACTTCTTTTTGCTCTCACAACTAAGAAGAGGAAAACTGTTTTCAGCCTCCACCTTTGTGTGTATTCCCCCATTGTGTATGTGAGAAAGCTGCAAGTGAGACTCCTTCCTTCTCTCCCACTCACTTCACATGGTATTAGAGCTCGGTTCGTGGTAAGGAGCTCAAGAATGCAAACCAAGTTCGCGGTGTCTTGGTAAGAGGATCAATTTTGCTTTCCTTTTTCGAGTTTGGGAGCAAATCTCTGCAGGTAGCATAGCCAAAAAGTGCAAGAGTGCACTGATTGGGATGCCCTTTACGGTGTGGCGAGAGGGCAGTATATGCTGTAGGATAGGGCAACGCCCTTGGTGACATTATTTTTTCGATTCGAGCCCGGGGGATTTGCTCTTCATTAAAGGGGGACGTCACCTGCGTGCATGAACTTCAAGAAAACCCCCTATTTAAGATCCACGTAAGATGATAAAACACCCCTATTTAAGCTTATAAGATACCACCAAAATTCCATTATGTCCCCCCCTTTCCTTAAATCTACATTCTTTCTCAAGCATTTAGATTACACAATAAGCAAATTTAGGTTACTTTCCCTATGAGTATTTAAAACCATACACAAAATCAAATTTGTTTGGACTAGTTACCCAAGGTAACCTATATTATGTCCCCCCTTCTTAAATATGACATGGTCCCCCTAGCTTAAATTCAATATTGGGGGAAAAAAAAAGGGCCCCCACCCCTAATGTATAAGCTTATGCCTCATTTCAAAAAACACCCCTATTGTACACTCACGTGATATCATAAGTTTCCCCTTGTGAATCCCCCGGAGATTCGAGGCCATTTTGGGGCCCTTTTTGGTGGCGAAAGTTTTCCGCAGGCACTCTGAAAAGCGCTTTGTTTTTGCTATGCGACCAATGTTCTGCAGGTCGGTGAAAAGTTACCATAGAAATTGCTTCGTATGCCTGTGCGTAGAGATATTGGGAGTGACAAAATCATTCTTATTTCTTGTAGACGCAAAATCGTCACTAGGAAGTGACTGTGTGGTCAAATACCACTTTCGTCAGTTTTGCAGATTTGCCCTTGTGAGGCAAAAGTTGTATTTTTTGCAGTGTTAGAATATTTTTGCAGTGTTCTGTAATGGCATGTGATGCTCTTTCATAGATAGTCACTGAAAAGCTTGACAAGAACAACTTCCCAGCATGGAAGTTTAGAATGACAAATTTCCTTAAGGGAAAAGGCTATTGGGAGTTCATTACTAGAGCTGAACAAGAACCAGTAATGCTGGAAGAGGTAGAGGCAGAGGTAGAGCAAGCCGATTTGGAGGCCGTGGTAGAAATCAGAATATGCAGCAAATTCAAGAAAACCAGTCCTATGGAGGAGGACGTGGTAACTTTAGAGGTAGGGGGAGACAAAGAGGTCGTGGTGGATGGCAGAGAGGCCAAAATGCAAACAGCAATGTTGAATGCTACTACTGTGGTAAAATGGGTCATATGGTTAAGGACTGCTATAAAAAGCAGAATGACATCATGACTGGAAAAGTGTAGCAAGGCAATTATGCATCCTCTAGTAGACACAGTGATGACAGAAATGAGAATTTGTTTATGGTGCAGCACATGACCAATTCTGTGACAAGTGCAGAAGAAAGCAATGATGTGTGGTATGTTGAATCAGGTGCATCAAACCACATGACAGGTCATGCAGAATGGATGGAGGATGCAGGGAAAATGGAAAGACCAAGATTTGTGGAGACTGGTGATGATACTACACACCCTATTGTGCAGATTGGTAAAATTCTTTTGTCTATGCAGGATGGGAAAAAGAAATACATGTCTGATGTATTTCAGTCCCGAATATCACCAAGAACTTGGTTTCTGTTGGTCAAATGGTTGAGCAGGGCTTGCAGGTCAAATTTAATCCTCATGGATGCTTTGTTGAGGATATGAAAAATAAAGGTCGCTTGATAACAAAAGGGAAGAGGAAGGGCATGATGTTTACGTTGGATGTGGACATGCCTGAATTGAGTGCAGCAATGTTTGCACATGGGACCGGTGTAGTTGCAGATATTGATATTTGGCATAAACGCATTGGTCATGTTAATGTACAATGACTTAAATTAATGCAGGCCCAAAACATTGTTGCAGGCTTGCCTAAGTTTAAGGTTGCAGAAATGCATAAGGTATGTGAAGCCTGTCAATTTGGAAAATAGGCAAGGAAACCATTTCCTAGACATGTTCAAGAGAGTAAGCGGCCATTGGAATTAATCCACTCTGACGTGTGGACTATTAAAGCTGCATCTATTGGAGGCTGTCATTATTTTGTCACTTTTATTGATGACTATAGAAGAAAAGTTTGGGTGTATTTTATGAAAAAGAAAAGTGAAGTGTTTGGGCATTTCAAAGCTTTTAAAGCTATGGTTGAAAAAGAAACAATCTTGCAAATAAAATGCCTAAGGTCAGATGGAGGGGGAGAGTACCTCTCTCAAATGAGTTTGCAAGGTTCCTACAGGAGCATGGCATAAAGCAACAATATTCATGCAGTCATACCCCACAGCAAAATGGACTTGCAGAAAGGAAAAACAGGCATATTGGAGAGGTATCTCATGCCATGCTCAATGAAAAAGACCTGCCATATTATTATTGGGCTGAAGCAGTTGCTACAGCAAACTACATAATGAACAGGACTCCTAGTGCAGAAATACATGGCATGACGCCAGAGGAGAGGTATACTGGTAGGAAACCAGATATTTCTCATTTGAAAGTTTTTGGTTGCATTGCCTATGTTCATGTGCCAGATGAGTTGAGATCCAAGTGGGATCCAAAAGCTGAGAAGTGCATCTTTATTGGTTATTCTATGTAGCAGAAAGGGTATAGATGCTATAACCCTTCTACTCGTAAGTTTATAGTGAGTAGAGATGTTGTTTTTGATGAGATGAGCAGCTGGTATGAACCAATAAATGTGATTGATGATGTAGATGCACAAGATGGTAACGCTGCACAAAATTCACAGCAACAATCACAAAATATTAGTGGACCTAAAGTGTCCTCTAGCAGTGGTTCACATACTTTGCCATGGATAGGCAGATTGAGATCAGGAGGCTCTCCTCAAAGCAATGCAGATAGTGGTATGCAAGTATCACGAAAAGGAAAAGAGAAAGTAGATCAGCCCATGGTTTATGTGAATGTAGGTCATTCTTATGTGGATGGTAAATCCAATGGCTCAGAACAGAGCCTTGATGATGAGTTGGGTATTCCTTCTGTTGTTACACCTGGAGTAAGGAAGACAAGGGATGTTCTGAGAGCTAGGTATCCTATGGATAGGCTGAAATATGATGGATTTATAGCCATTCACTATGCCTATTGTCAATGTGATACATGAACCAAAACCCACTTCTTTTGAGCAAGCCATGGGAAAAGAAAAATGGGAGAAAGCCATGGATGAAGAAATGGATGCCTTGGAAGCAAATGCTACATGGGAATTGGTGCCTTTGCCTAAAGACAAGAATGCAATTGGCTGCAAGTGGGTTTATAAGGTAAAGCACAATGCAGATGGTTTTGTGAATAGAAGATATAAGGCAAGATTAGTTGTCAAGGGGTATGCATAGACATATGGCATTGATTATGAAGAAACATTCAGTCCGGTTGCAAGGATGGCAACCATAAGAGCAGTCATTGCTATGGCTGCATCAAAGGGATGGTCTTTACATCATATGGATGTAAAAAATGCTTTCTTGCATGATTATTTGCAAGAAGAGGTCTATATGGAGCAACCACTAGGTTATGTTCATGTAGGTTGAAGAAAGCCTTGTATGGCTTGGGGGGTTTCCATTTTTTGAGCAGAAATCCCCGAGCGGCGAGTGGCATGTCAGAGAATATGGCCAAAAACATTGTTCTTGGACCTAAATGTAGTACATCATGTCACCAATATTATTCCAAGGAATATGTATATTTAGTATTTAATTATTCAATGTGAGGGAGACTATGATCATAATATGTTTAAAACACATGTACCAAACCCAACAATATTACAAGATAACAAAAATATCAAAGAACCAGCAGTTAAAAATGTCAGGGAATCTTTCATTGTTATCTGTTTAAAACACATTTACCAAGCCGAGCTATATTATAAAATGACAAAACGTTCAAAAATTATGCCATGTAGACACTAACTCAGTTGCACCATTCACATAGTGACAATTTGAGGTGCAGCAAAACTATAGCAGAGCGAAAGACCCATGCAGACATGTCATGACCACAAAGAGTACACAAAACCACAATGTGGTGAGCAGTGCCTTGACACAAAATGTTTTCTATCCATAGAAGACTACAGTAGTAGGTACGTATGTCCACATCATGGGATTCTTGAAAGTGCATTGTAAAGCTCTTGTTTTGTCATTGATGCTTGGTGGACCTCTTTGTGATTTTCTCCATCTAGACCCAAGTACTGCAATAGTATGTAGTAAATGTGCTTGCAAGGAATGTAACGATCCAATCTTCCAGACCTAAATAGGAAGTCTTCACAAGTGCAAGATGGAAAAATAGATATGGTCACTGTATATTGAAGCCCCCTCATGCGAGACCTAGTTGTACCAACAATAAACTCCACGTGCTCCTTAGGCTCCACCTCATTCACATGAAGTACCTCACATTCCATAGCCCTTGCTGAATCCATCCTTGCCTGCATATCTTTACTTATTTTTTTTCTAAAGACAACTCTCTAGCCCTCTCGAAATTCAGGCCTCGCTTGATTCTCCAAACGTTTTTTATGGCCCTGCTCAAATTTCCTTGACCCTTTTTGAAGTGGTTCTTCCAGAACAGATCCTCCTTTTATAAGAATATGCAACTCTTCCAAGCTGATATTAGTTCCTTCAGCAACCTTCCACTTTGCTGGCGCTAGTTCTTGCAACGCCTCAATTGCTGTTGTTGGATTCCAAGAGTGGTCCACGCTATCCCCACAGAACCAGATCATTTGTAACTTTACACCTATCGGTGTTCTAATCCTCCCAAAAAATGAAGGTGCAGGGACTCCCAAAGCTCCTTTTCTTCCCTTTGAGTCAATTAACTTGTTACACTTCCCCCCCCTTCGATGTAGATACCCTTGGCAGCAGACTTGACTCCCTACCTGCGTACGTCGAATCGCCCACTTTGTCTGATGTATTTGCACCTCTCCCACACCTTGTTCACAACCATCAAGATTGTTATTATCAATCACAATTGAACCTGAATGTCTTCTTCTTGGGACTGATGTGCTAACTGTTTGATACTTAGGTCTGTGGGAGTCATCTTTATGGATTGCAAAGGACATGGATTTTGGTCTTTTCTTTTGTACTATTCTAATATCTCCAAGGTCAATCCCAACTTCGTGTGCCACTCCAAGTTCTGTAGCCACATCATTTGTAAGGTCAATGAAATTTCTTTTCGAATAGGATTTTTTACTCCACATAGATTCTCTTCTTCTCAGTTTTTGCATTGTCGGACCTTCACCAATATGTTTGCCTCTCATGTAGGATCCTTGTTTACTACTTTGCAAGATTGCTACACTCATGTCAGTGATGCATGCATCATACAACGACACATACTTGATGCCATTGTTTGTGCTCAACCAACCACCATGGATTGATTCAGACAGGTTAGTCCTAGGAACAAGGTAATGTTCTTCAGCTTCCATCTCCTACACAAGAATAAGAAATCAACTTTGGTAAGGAGCAAGTAGTGATGCAAGATTTTAATGGATTAACAATGTTAAAATTTTCAAGTCACTCACTTTCAAAATGTTTTCTCCCTAGTGGTAAACTCTTGAGTGCCACCACATGAGCCATATGTGAATAAAGTGGATGTTTCCCTCGATTGCATGACCATTTTCAAGCCATTCACACAATGATTTGAATGCATGCATGGCAGCCTCCTTGGTTGGAGAATTCTTCCATTGTCTACATCTCATCTTGAACTCCTCTTGGTCATGAGGTGGGATGCATTTTGTAGCATGCTTATGAAGATTATCCTCCCAATGCCACAAACAAGTGCGCTCCTTTCCCATCATCACATTCTTTGGGCCCCCATTAAAGACAATCCTAACAGCCCTCCAATTTTCCTGAGCTTCATCCCCCATGAAACCATGAAACTGTGCTTTATGAAAACCCTCTCTCCCCATGACTTGGTTCAACAATTCCCAAAAAATCACCTAACTCTCTCTGTCCTCACCTTTGAAATCCCCAATGGCTATTGTTTGGAGTTCTTGAAGATGAGGGTTGTAAACATGGCAAGCCATGGTTGACCAACCTCGAATCCTCTTCACATGATCAAAGCAAACCCAGCACTACCCAAGCTCTCCATTGGGTCGCATCTTGTTGACTAGGTCCACACCAGAACCAGGACCCTTTGTAGACATCTTGAAAATGTGGCATCTGTTGAAGGATGAAAAAGATAACTGTCCTAGGAAAACAATACTTTGGATGTATTCGTATCTACTCCTTGACTTCAATTCCAAAATACTATCAAGGCTTTGTTCACCTCCACCCTTTTGTTCATCCACATCCTTCTTCCATGTAGACACCCTACACACAGGCACAAAACTGAACTCGTTAAAATCAAAGGTAGGAACTGTGCATTCAAGAAGAAGAGTAATGAAAAAGTATTGAACACCTCACCTCTTATTGTCAAGCAAAGGCTCCATCTTTTTTAGCAACGAATCCAGTTCAGTGTTAGTCAAAGGATTGGATTGATCATTGTTTGGAATGATAGCTTCCAACACCATCTCTTCCGCTTTTGCAAAGCCTTAGGCCTAGAAGGATACTTACTTTCCACCATTTTAGAAACCTTTCCTTTCAACTCATCCAACTCACTCCTATGAACAATTTGCAAGGACAACTGGCAATACAAAGTGGACTAGTCTTGCAATGATAGCATTTGAGAGTGCCACCTGTGACTTGGTGGATCTCTGGAATCTTTATTAATCGTCCCTTCCAATGACTCTCATTTCTAACACCTGATCTCAAAAAGAAAGGACACATCTTACTATCACATTGCAATCGACCTGCATATTTCCTTAATCTAACTATCCCATTGAAGCTAGCAATATTTGTTGTAATATCCTCACTCCAGACATGACCATCAAACTTGTTTTCCAATCCTACTATCTTTTGCTCCTGGAATGTTGGAGGCAGCTTGAACAGAATATTTCCATCATATGACTTAGGTAGCTCCTTGACAAATTTAATTGAAGAGACCATTTGGAAAGAAATAAAAAGAGAATTAGAAGGTGGCAATTTATGTAACAAGTCAACGACACTGTGGAATGGCTTATCTTTGTCCCTTTCTATTGAGGCAATCTATCCCCACTCACAATGAACTTATTCCCGAATTGAATGTCCAAGGTATTTTCCCTCCCATCTCCTCTCATTGCAAATGGCACTTCAAACACAACCTCTTGCTGTGACACATCCATACATTTGTGAATCCTGATGGTAGAAGAAATCAAACTGAAGACCGAAACTATTTCATTCTCCTCAAGCATGCACACACCATTTTGAGTGACCTTTTGTAGTAACAAAACACCATTCTCGTCATGAAGCAAAGCACTACTCTCCATTTCCAAAAGAAAGCTTTCGAACAAGGATAAATGCTTTTCCTTTTACAGAAGAAGCTTCAAAATCTGTGAAAGCAATTGTAGTAGACTGTAGAAGTCAGGAAGTATCTACCGTCCGATGCCCCATAAATAATGCCGAAAAAGGAAGGGAAAGTTTTTGAAGGTGGAGATACCTCACATGCCAGGGAAGTTCAATGGTGCCAAAGCAAAAGAACAAGAATGACCGCAGCTCACAAAAGTAAGTGGTCGAGGTAGTGTTGAACGTGAAAGGAATCAAATCCGCAATACACCTCAAGTTTTTTAGGATCTCGAGCTCCTGCAAGCCTCCCCCTCCCCTCCCGCACCTCTACCTCCCTTAGCCCCTCCTCCTCGCCTCGACCACTCCCACCCCTACCTCTCCGCCCTCACCTCCCCTCACCCGCCGTTGCCGCCGTGCCCTCCCTCGCAACCCCCGCCTCACCCCCGCCTCACTCCCTACCCTCCGACCTCACCCCCCCTCGCACCTCCGCTCACCTCCTCGCACCTCCGCCTCACCCCCTCACCGTTGCCTCTCCGCCCTCACCCCTCGCACCTCGCCTCACCCCGTCCCCCCTCGCTACACCCACCCCCTTCGCCGCTCCATCCCATCCCCCCCTCGCCCCTCCGCTCCACCCCCCCCGCCGCCACTCTGCTCCCCCCCGCCTCCCGTTTTGCCCCCCCGCCCCTCGCCTTACCGCCCTCGCCCCCTCCCGCCCCTCCGCCCTTCCGCTCCACCCCCGCCTTCCCTCCCCGCCCTTCCGCCCCCGCCCCCCCCGCCCCTTCGCTCCACCCCGCCCCTTCCACCCCACCCTTTCACCTTGCCCCCCTTCCGTCCCCTCCGCCCCGCCGCTCCGCCTCTCCCCCGCTCCCGTTCCCGCCTCCTCACCTCACCCGCTCTCCGCCCCCACTCCTCCACCCCGCGCCACCTCCACTTCCTGTCCTCCCATCCCGCTTCCTCTGCCCTCCGCCCTCCATCCTGCCCGCTTTTCGCCTCCGCACCCGTCTTTCGCACACCCAGGCTCCACCCTCCCGCATCTATCCCCCCTTTTTTCTGGGTGGCAGCCTCTTCCTCATCGGAAGCCTCGCAGTTTGTCTTGGCGGTATGGTGGCTCCCTGCCCGGAACCGGAGGCCCAATCGGACCCTCCCTCTCCAGATGCCTACCGCGTCATCCTGACAGAGCAACAATCATCTCGGGTTCAGGAGGTTGCCAATGACTTTGCCCTTACCTCTGTTTATGGCAGAGTCATTGGACATTCCCCCTCCAGATCAGCCATCAGGGACTGGCTCCAGTCCACTCTCATGCTAGAGGACGGCCATATTGAGGAGGTGGCCCTTATGGGAAGGGGTATCTTCTGGCTTAAACTCTCCAATGCAATGCGATAGCTACGAGCAACCTGATTGCTGGCTCCCCCACATCAGTGGATGGAAAGATTATCATGATAGTCCCGTGGTACCGTGGATTCAGCGCAGCGGATTTTGATGTTCGGTTCCGTATACCTCGCCATCCAGTGATGCTAGTTTTTCCAGGTCTTGCTGTGCTACGGCCGATTGTCAGGGACCTGGGCTCCCACTTTGGCTGGGTTATGCACGATACTTTCGCCGATGCGGTGACTACGGCAGGAGCCCCCCGAGTCCGTGTGGCTGTGGCGGATCCTGCGACTCTCCCTGTAGTGATCGAGATCGTGACAGATGCCGGCAGCATCACCCAGAGCATGCTAGTCACCGGCGGACAGCCAGGATAGTGTCTGAGGTGTCACGGCTTTGGGCACCTGGCGGCTGTTTGCCCACGCTTCGCAAGCTCTTCTCGGCCTCCCCCGCCCCCTCCCTCTCCGCCCCCTCCCCCCCCCTCCGGGCAGCCACGCCAGGAGGAGCAGAGGCAGCCGGAGTCCGGACCAGAGTTAGCTGGCGGCTAGACTGAGGTTAGAAGGAAAAGAGGAAAGAACAAGAAGATTTCTGATAAAGGCAAGGAGGCAGAGGTTACCCAATCTGTAGCAGCACCTCAGAGACCTGACAGGCAGCCGCCCCAGGGACCTGGGAGAGCATCTTCTTCGACGGTAGCCTGCCCTTCACAGCCTCAGGTCCCCCTCTCTTCCGCTCCCTAGCCTCTTCCCACTCAGTCCCAGCCCATCCCAGCTGTACCCCATATCTCCCGACCCGCAGCTTCAGCCCCCGCCTCTTCATCCTCAGTCTCCTCCCCCTCCTTCTCAGCCCCAGTTCCAGATGCATCCCCATCCCTCCCCCCCCCCGCCTCTTTTAGCTCTCCCGCAGAGCTAGCTACACCGACGGCTCCTCAGCCGAGGGCAGCCCCCGCTCCCCCTCCTCCTCCTCCTCCGCTAGTCGCCTCTGAGGAGTCTGAGTTGCCTATCCCCCAGCCTCCTCCCCCTCCCCCTCCGCTGGCAGGACACCCTGAGTCTACACCACCACCGGAGCAGGCTTCTCTGTCCGCTAGTGGCAGACTCTGATGGGCCTCAGCTTCAAGAGAGAGAGCTCCCCCACGACTTTTACAGATCTGGCCCCTGGGACTACTTGGATGTGGCCGACGACCTCGGGACCTTCCCTGCTTGCCTCGACATCAGTATCTTCCTGCTCCGCAAAGGGGTGGATGGGAAGATAGCCGCCTTGGCCCCTAGGGATGGCCCTAGCTTTGCTTTCACGTTCCTTAGTGACGGCACCGAGACCTGGACAGACGACTCGGTCTAGGAGGCTCTCAGGGAGCAGACGCATGCTCAGGTTTGCTCCTGGATAGGCCCGTCCGGTGGGCAGCTTCTCGAGACTCAGTGGTTCGAGGGTGACGTGCGCCTGCGGTGGCATTGCGCCGCCAAACGCTTCAGACTGATTGTGATCCTCAGGCCCCCCCTGTCTTGGCCCCTCCCCCAGGATGTCATAGCCTGGACTCCTCAGAAACTCCGTGCCTTCAATGGGATGACTACCTCAGAGATCTCGAGCTGGTTCGAGAAAGCTTTCACTCATGGTACCAAAGGCCTCTCGCCTTTGCTGAAGGTGTTGAAGAACGGGCAGGACGACCCCGCCTCCCCCTCCAAACCTTCCCATAAGCGTCAGCGCCTCCACTCCGAAATGTCAGCTTCTTCTTCGACTTCGACCGCGAGCAGACAGTTGTTCGCAGCCTCCCAATCCTCACCATGAGCCTACACCTCGTATCCTGGAATGTGAACGGGTTTCACTCTTCTGGCACCGGTGGTCCTAGGAAGCTCATTTTGAGACAGGAACTTCAGCCAGCAGTGATTGGTCGTTTGGATGTACTTCTGCTCTAGGAGCACAAGCTTTCTGCGGCTCACTCCCGTAGATGCGGGAAGATTCTCCCTGGATGCTCTCACACTTATTGGGAGCCCTCGATCGGCGCACTGGGGAGGAGTGGTGGTGTTTGTACTTCTGTGGGCGAGCAGCTAGCCCAGGGAGTGCCCTTTGGGTAGGCCTGGAACTGGAGGGCTCCAGAGTAGGAATCCTCAACATTTATGCTCCCACAGATCTCCGTTACAGAGCCACCTTCTGGAGGACACTTACAGGGATTCTCCCAGACATGGATTCCTGGATTGTTGGAGGTGACTTCAACAATCTGGAGACCTTGGAGGACCAGCAGGGCAGAGGACCGGAGTTTACAGGTATGTCTCAGGCAGAGCAGTCCGCCTGGGACTCTTTTATCTTTGCGACAGGAGGTAGGGACAGTTGGTGAGACCCGTCCTTCCGGCATTAGCACGGGAGCTTGGACTTCTCGTGGGGCTTCCGCAGGGAAGGAGGCAGACTCCTGGAGAGGCTGGGTAGATTTTATGTTAGTGATTGGGCCATCAACAAAGGCGGTCAGGCGGGTATAGTTCCAGGGACGACACTTTGCGACCATGCGCCTGTGCTCTTATCATTAGACTCGGCAGTTCAGGCCCTTCCCCCCGCTCATGCCGGATTCCTGACTCCATTTTCTCAAGGGAGGACGTGCGCAGCAGTATATGCAGTCTTTGGGACAGAGACTGGGGTGAGTGCGTGGATCTGGTTGATTCGGTGGCACAAGCTTTGCAGGAGTCCAGCCAGATCTACCAGCTCGCAGCCCTACAGGTTCGACAGGAATGGTGGGGTAGAGAGAGAGCTCTTTGGAGGGACCTCACCTCCATTCAGCGACTCCAGCAGGCAGCCCCGGGCTCGGAGGAGCTTCGGATCCACGCCCTTCGAGCCAGAGCCCTTCTTGAGGAGACCCTCCAGCGCCGCTCAGAGTTTTCCTATCACGCCTCTCTCTCCTTCTGGGCTCGGAAGGGTGACCGGATGTGCAGGGAGTTCTTCAGGACGCATGGCCAGAGAGCAGCTTTGGAGTCTCAGGACAGCGGAGGGACACATCGTTACGGATCCGGGAGAGGTCTTGGGGTTGGCCACCGACTTCTACAGGACCCTTTTCCAGCAGGAGCCACTTTCCCCTCGTACTCGACGTTCCCGTGAGGAGGTGTGGAGGCACACTCCATCCCTAGTCCAGCCAAGCATGCAGGCGACGTTGGCACCGTTCACCACGGATGAGATGCTGGAGGCCTTGATGGCCATCGACGGGCAGAAATGCCCGGGTGAGGATGGGCTATCCCGGGCATTCTTCACCTCCTTCTGGGACCAGATCCATCAGCCCCTCCTAGCAACTCTTCAGAGGATTTTCAGCAGCGGTTATATGCCAGAGAGCCTCTCCTCGGGACTGATTTGCCTCATCCCGAAGGGAGGAGATAGACAGGAGATCCGTCAGTGGCGCCCGATCACTTTCCTTACCACTGCCTACAAAATCCTTGCTAAGATGATCAGCGCCAGAGTTCGGCCTCTACTCCCAGACCTCATTCATGACACTCAGACAGGCTTTGTCCAGGATCGCAGTATCCTGGATAATGTCTTCACCTTCTCAGAGGCGGCGGAGTGGGCTCAGCACAGTGGATCACACCTAGCCATCCTACTTCTCGACTTTGAGAAGGCCTACGATCGAGTGCACTGGTCCTTTCTGGAGGGGACTCTGGAGCGACTAGGTTTCCCAGCAGGATGGATTCAGGGTATTTCAGCATTGTACAGGACAGCTTCTAGCAGAGTCATCATTGGCGGCAGGATGGGTGAGCATTTTAGCTTGGAGAGATCAGTGCGGCAGGGCTGCCCCCTTACTCCTTACCTATTTCTCTTCTTCGCCGAGGCTATGACTTACTACCTTCGGGCGAGGTCTACAGGGATCAGGGGTGTTCGCCTTCCACTCTGGGAGGACACGGAGCTCTTGGACTCGGAGTACGCGGATGACACAGCCCTGTATGTCCAGGACGATGAGATGATGCTGGAGAGGGTGAGGTTGGCCCTGGAGGTCTTTTGTTTGGCTGCTGGTGCGAAAATCAACTAGAACAAATCAGTTGGTTTTCTCACAGACCCCGGGGCGTGTTCTCAGTGGGGGAGGTTTTTGGGTTTCAGGTGGATCCCACGGGGACAGACAGCTAGATACCTTGGTTTTCAGGTCGGCCTGGATATCACGCCAGCTCAGCAGTTTCTCGCGGTGCTAGATTCCATCCGACGGAAGCTAGCTTTCTGGAGCACTGCTAAGCTTTCCCTTGCAGGTCGTGCGCTGGTAGTCAACCAGGTCCTCCTGTTGGTGTTTCTCGAGATCCAGCATGGCACAGCTTAGGAGGCTGGTTCGGAACTTCCTTTGGTCCGGGGAGGATGGCCTCAGAGATACCAGAGCCAGGGTTGCTTGGCAGACAGTCATTCTTCCACAGGCTGAGGGTGGCCTGGGGGTCATCAATCCAGAGCTTCAGAGTCAGGCCCTATTAGGCAAGCTAGTCATTGACCACGGGGGGGCAGACGTGGAAGATGCTACTTCAGCAGGGGGTCGGTTCTTGTGTCCCGCACCAAGGTGGAGAGTGGCTCCTGTCCCTCAGGTGGATCTTCACTTCCGCCCTGCTCACTCAGCCCCATTCCCCACTCGTTCGTAGCCTCCTCATGGTTTGGAGGCGGCTCCATTCAGTCCCCTCCTAGCTGTCAGGAGGAGATCGATCGCCAGCCGCTTATCTGGAATGATCAGGTCAGAGATGCCGAGGGCCTTCAGTTGGGGGAGAGATCACACATTAAGTGGGATGGCTGGATGAGGGGGCCAGCCCGGTCCCTTCGAGTTTGGAGGGACACGTACAGACATTTGGAGATGGCTGGTCTCGCAGACGCAGCTAGAGGTGCCCGTGGAGCCCAGGCGAGATGCACGGAGATCGACGGTGCGATCCCAGCTGATTGGTTGGTTCCACCTGAGCTTCAGATCCTCATGCCTAGTGACGACCGTTGGCTGGGACAGTTCACCCCCCGTGGCATCCCACTGGTGGTCGCAGGACGTATGGACTCCTCTATTTCCTTCTTCGTGATTATGGGGGATGGAAGACTCAGGAGAGAGGATGCGCTCATTGACCCCCTACTCCCATGGAAGAGGGTTCTGGTCGTAGGCCTCATGGGGAAGGTCTGGCATACCAATCCTAGCATAGAGCAGGATCAGCTGCAGCTTTGGCGACTCTGGCTCTGGGAGGGGCGGGCCTTGTCATGGGACCCAGGAGACTGGAGAGAGATTGTGACAGGACAGGGGCCGACCTCTTTCTTTGCCTACAGCATGACTTTGGGTAGGCGAGTTCTTGGGAGGATGCAGAGCCGCCCTCCCACCCAGCGGCCCAGCTGGTATTTTTTTTGCCGAAAAAACAGTGCTAATTATATTACTTCGAGAGCAAGATACAAAAGGTCAGCTTGTAGCTGACGGGCTGCGTTCACAAATCGGACACAGCCCTAAAAGGTAACAAAAAAGTAAATCTCTCTCTCACGGAGGGATAAGGCGAGTGTGAATGAATAGCCAGAGAGGTGGTGAGTAGCGCCACCGAAGGCCCTGCGAAGTTTGCTCGAAGAAGAGGCCCTGTGTGTCCCAAGCCCGGAGGAAGCGTCTCTGCTTCTCCCGACCGGCCCGGGAATCTCCCTGTATCTGGTCCCACTGGCCTCTGAGGGTATGAATAATCTCGCTCCAAATATCAGTCATGATCTGGGCAGTCGATAAGGAGGTGCCACCGAGGATTTGCGCGCAACGCGAGGTCCAAATGTGCCATCCTGCGATGCTGCTAATAATCTCCCAGACTGGTTGCCTCTCCTGAGCTCCTGTATCAGCCTCTGCTAGGTGCTGCGGGATACCCTCGAGCGGCCCCCACATCCCCTGTGTGATAAGGAAAGTGGGGTCTTGCTGGCATGCCTCGAATAAGTGATGAAAACCAGGTGCGGTGCTGCACCAACAGAACGCGCCCCAAGTGATCAAACCTAGCTCCGGTGCTGCGCGAGTAAGAATCCCGAAAGTCCACCTCCACACTTACTGGGCACGAGTGCAGCTCCACAGGCAGTGTTTTGGTGACTCATCCTCATGACAGATCTGACAGCATCCGTCTTGGCCTATCTGCTGCAACCAGCTCCCTACTGGAAGACCTTTGTGGGCAAGAAGCCACAGGAAGTAGGAGATCTTCCACGGCCGCCAGCTCTCCCACAAGGCCTTCTAGAAGGCCTGCAAAAAGAACCTGGAAATACCCTATGCATACCAGCTGGGCCGTTGGGTGGGAGGACCCCACTTTCCTTATCACACAGGGGACGTGGGGGCCGCTCGAGGGTATCCCGCAACACCTAGCAGAGGCTGATACAGGAGCTTAGGAGAGGCAGCCAGTCTGGGAGATTATTAGTAGCATCGCAGGATGGCACATTTGGACCTCGCGTTGCGCGCAAATCCTCGGTGGCACCTCCTTATTGACTGCCCAGATCATGACTGATATTTGGAGTGAGATTATTCATACCCTCAGAGGCCAGTGGGACCAGATACAGGGAGATTCCCAGGCCGGTCGGGAGAAGCGGAGACGCTTCCACACACAGGGTCTCTTCTTCGAGCAGACTTCGCAGGGCCTTCGGTGGCGCTACTCACCACCTCTCTGGCTGTTCATTCACACTCGCCTTATTCCTCCGTGAGAGAGAGATTTACTTTTTTGTTACCTTTTAGGGCTGTGTCCGATTTGTGAACGCAGCCCGTCAGCTACAAGCTGACCTTTTGTATCTTGCTCTCGAAGTAATATAATTAGCACTGTTTTTTCGGCAAAAAAAAAGTATTGAACGTGAAACATGCACCTCAAATGCTATGTGGAGCTACCCAAGAAAAAATGATGGTTGAAGTTAAACATGGAGGAGGTGCGAACAGAGCTATGAAACTTGGAGGCAAGTGCTAGAGTAGTGATTCAGTATGATGACAATTCTTAAATTACATGGCACTCATGAAAGGTGTTGGGTATAGTTATAAATGCCATGAAAGGTGGTGGAGTAGTGAAAGGTAGTGGAGTAGTGATATAGTAATGCGATCTTGAAAAGTGTGTGCCACCAATGAAAGGATGGGATATACTTTTAAATGCATGTATTCTTCTAAATTTTAAGGGGATGATTGAAAAACATATTATAATGCATGTTTTGCAAAAGATAGATGACAATGTGAAAGATTGATCACATACATCTGCATAAGTACTAAGGAATATTTAGCTAATGATGTAGAAAATGTTATTTTTTAAATCTATCAATTTTGCATTTAAATAAAATTGACTCAAAACTTAGTGTATGGCTTGCGTTGTTTTTGTTTAAATATTATATTTTGATATCATAAATGTTTTATTTCAAATTATGAAAAAAAAATATGTAATTCATTTGCATTGATAATTAATCCAAGACAATTATAAAATTTGGTATAAATCATTTTTCAGAGTGAGAAAGATAACGTTCCAATCATGCATGTGACTACAATGTCCATGCTCGAGCACTCGATTTGAAACCATCAACCTCGAGAAACGCCCATTTTTGTACATATGATGGAGTGGACATGCATTTACTCAACCTCCACCATTCGATATCGTCATGCCAAAGCTATGACAAGTGGTCTTCTACTGCAGCAAACGGTCTCTAAGCGTAGCTCTGCACTCTCATCAAACTCTAGCCATCCAATTTATGCAGGTGCGGGATCGTCTACACAGTAGCATATGCTCATGGACATCGATGCCGAGGAGGAAGAAATCAATGTTGTTGTGCCATTGGACTAGTGAGTAAAAAATGTTGTTCTTTATTTTGAATGAATACCTTTCATTTACACATGTAAGGGAGTTCAAGAGTTTCATTTTGAAGTGAATTGCCAACTTACGTAGAGAGTATGGCCATACACATGGAAAGGAACGACAAATCATATAACTATGAGTTGAGGGAGAAGAGGAGACGATGTACTTTATTTGTGGATGACTCCGCCGATGAGAATTAGTCTATGGTTATACTTTATGGTCTACTAGACATTGGTGCTATCTCACATACACGATATTTATTTTTTGCTATCATTTTGATTCTGAAATTTTGTGACATTATGCGTATGAGACAATAGTTCGGAAAACTTTTTTTGGGTGCACTCTAGTTTATTAATGCACAAGTAAAATGCACAAGTAAAATCTACATTGGAGGTACATATTGTTTTGGATTTTGGAAACTCTATCAAAAATACTACCAACCCAATCAGCATCAGTGTATCCATGCAACTCTATTTGAACCCCAGTCTCATAAAATAGTCCATACTACAATGTGGGCTTCACATACCTCAGTATGCGTCAAATGCGATTTCCTTGGAGCCTACATAAACTGACTTACCAACCCAATAGCATAGCTCAAATCTCGCTTGGTAATAGTCATATAAATCAAACTTCCTACTATGCGTCTGTACATAGTAGGGTCTTCTAGAAGCTCACCTGCATCTTTGCTCAACTTCACATTCTGCTCCAAAGGAATTGAAATAGGCTTACAGCCTATCATCCCATATTTGGACATATTGTCCAATCCATACTGTCTCTGCAAGAGCCATATCCCACTTGTGGATCTAATCACCTCAATGCCCAAGAAGTAATGCAGCTCTCCCAAATCCTTCATCTCAAACTTCTACTTATATCTTCATCACTATCACCTGTGATGATCAAATCATCAACATAAATGACAAGCAGCATAATGCCTTTCTCTGTTTTTCTCACATAAAGTGAGAAATCCGCCTTGGAAATCTGAAAGCCAATAGTGACAAGATTCTATCCTATCTTGTCAGACCATGCTCTGGGTGCTTGCTTCAAGCCATACAAGGCTTTCTTCAAGGTGCAAACAAACTCAGGATCAACAACATGAACATAACTTGGTGGTTGCTCCATATAGACCTCTTCTTGCAAATCACCATGCAAGAAAGCATTCTTTACATCCATCTGATGTAAAGACCATCCCTTTGATGCAGCCATAGCAATGACTACTCTTACGGTTTCCATCCTTGTAACCGGACTGAATGTTTCTTCATAATCAATGCCATATGTCTGTGCATACCCCTTGACAACTACTCTTGCCTTGTATCTATTCACAGAACCATCTGCATTGTGCTTCACCTTATAAACCCACTTGCAGCCAATTACATTCTTGTCTTTAGGCAAAGGCACCAATTCCCATGTAGCATTTGCTTCCAAGGCATCCATTTCTTCATCCATGGCTTTCTCCCATTTTTCTTTTCCCATGGCTTGCTCAAAAGAAGTGGGTTCTAGTTCATGTATCACTTTGACCATATAGGCATAATGAATGTCTGTAAATCCATCATATTTTGGCCTATCCATAGGATACCTAGCTCTAGTAGACCTATGCAAAATAGGCTCACTACCAAGTGCTCTCAAAACATCCCTTGTCTTCCTTACTCTAGGTGTAACAACAGAAGGAATACCCAACTCATCATCATGGCTCTGCTGTTCTGAGCCATTGGATTCACCATCCACATGAGAGTGACCTGCATTCACATGAACCATGGGCTGATCTACTTTCTCTTTTCCTTTTCGTGATACTTGTATACCACTATTTGCATTGCTTTGAGGAGATCCTCTTGATCTCAATTTGCCTGTCCATGGCGAAGTATGTGAACCACTGCTAGAGGACCTTATAGGTCTGCTAATATTTTGTGATTGCTGCTGTGAATTCTATGCAGCATTATCATTTTGTGCATCAACCTCATCAATCACATTTACTGGTTTATACCAGCTGCTCATCTCATAAAAAACAACATCTCTGCTCACTGTAAGATTATGAGTAGAAGGGTTATAGCATCTATACCCTTTCTGCTACAAAGAATAACCAATAAAGATGCACTTCTCAGCTTTTGGACCAACTTGGATCTCAACTCATTTGGCACATGAACGTAGGAAATGCAACCAAAAACTTTCAAATGAGAAATATCTGGTTTCTTATCAATATACCTCTCTCTGGCATCATGCCATGTATTGCTATAGAGGGAGTCTTGTTCATTATGTAGACTATTGTAGCAACTTCTTCAGCCCAATAATAATCTGGCAGGTCTTTTTCGTTGAGCATGGCATGAGATACCTCTCCAATATGCCTGTTTTTGTGTTCTGCAAGTCCATTTTGCTGTGGGGTATGACTACATGAATATTGCTGCTTTATGCCATGCTCCTGCAGGAACCTTGCAAACTCATTTGAGAGGTACTCTCCCCCTCCATCTAACCTTAGGCATTTTATTTGCAGGCCAGTTTCTTTTTCAATCATCGCTTTAAAAGCTTTGAAATGCCCAAACACTTCACTTTTCTTTTTCATAAAATACACCCAAACTTTTCTGCCGTAGTCATCAATAAAAGTGATAAAATAATGACAGCCTCCAATAAATGCAGCTTTAGTAGTCAACACATCAGAGTGGATTAATTCCAATGGCCTCTTACTCTCTTGAACATGTCTAGGAAATAGTTTCCTTGCCTATTTTCCAAATTGACAGGCTTCACATACCTTATGCATTTCTACAATCCTTGAACTTAGGCAATCCTGCAACAAAATTTTTTTGGGCCTGCATTAATTTAAGTCGATGTACATTAACATGACCAATGCGTTTATGCCAGATATCAATATCTGCAACTACATCGGTCCCATGTGCAAACATTGCTGCACTCATTCAGGCATGTCCGCATCCAACATAAACATCCTGCCCTTCTTCTTTCCTTTTGCTATCAAGCTATCTTTAGTTTTCATATCCTCAATAAAGCATCCATGAGGATTAAATCTGACCTACAAGCCCTGCTGAACCATTTGACCAATAGAAACCAAGTTTTTGGTGATATTCGGGACATGAAATACACCAGACATGTATTTCTTTCTTCCATCCTTCATAGACAAAGGAATTTTACCAATCTACACAATAGGATGTGTAGTATCATCACCAGTCTCCACAAATCCTAGTCTTTCCATTTTCCTTGCATCCTGCATCCATTCTGCATGACCTGTCATGTCGTTTGATGCACCTGAGTCAACATACCACACATCATTGCTTTCTTCTGCACTTGTCACACAATTGGTCATGTGTTGCACCATAAACAGATGCTCATTTCTGTCATCACCTTGTCTACTAGAGGATGCATAATTGCCTTGCTGCAATTTTTCAGTCATGATGTCATTCTGCTTTTCATAGCATTCTTTAACCATATGACCCATTTTACCACATTATAGCATTCAACATTGTTGTTTGCATTTTGGCCTCTCTGCCATCCACCATGACCTCTTTGGCTCCCCCTGCCTCTAAAGTTACCACGTCCTCCTCCATAGGACTGGTTTTCTTGAATTTGCTGCATATTCTGATTTCTTCCATGGCCTCCAAATCGGCCTGCTCTACCTCTACCTCTAGCTCTTCTAGCATTTGAGTAGAAGATAGCTTCTTTTGAAGTTCCTCCTGAAGAAGATGCACCACCATTTCTCTGCTCTTCAGAAATTAGAAGAGCAATCAACTCCTCAAAATCAGGAAAATTCTGACGGACGGCAATGGATGTCCGGAATGGTGCATAATCCTTTCCTAGACCATTCAAGGTCACAGAAACTAAATCATCATCTTCCACTGGCGACCCAATAGAAGCAAGTGCATCTGCCATCTTCTGCACCTTCATGTGGTAGTCATTGATGCTCATATTTTCTCTCTGCACATTATGCAACTCCTACTTGAGCTGCATTTTCCTAGCTTGTGTATTTGTGATATACATTTTGTCAAAGTATCCCACGCCTCCTTTGGTGTGCTTGCATCCGGAATATGCACAATCATAGAATTTGAAATACTGATAGATAGCCATTACATAACTTTTCTGGCTCTCTCATGCCAGCCTTTAAATGCCTGTAACTCCTGTTGATTGGGAACATTAGGAATAACTGGTTCTTGTTTAGCTCCAGTAATGAACTCCCAATAGCCTTTTCCCTTAAGGAAATTCATCATTCTAAACTTCCATGCTTGGAAGTTGTTCTTGTCAAGCTTTTCAGTGACAATCTGTGAAAGAGCATCAGACGCCATTACAGAACACTATAAAATATTCTGTCATTGCAAAAAAACACAACTTCTGCCTCACAAGGGCAAATCTGCAAAACTGATGAGAGTGGTATTTGACCACACAGTCACTTCCTAGTGACGATTATGCATCAACAGGCAATAAGAATGATTCTGTCACTCCCAATATCTCTGCGCACAGGCATACGATGTAGTTTCTACGATGAATTTTCACCGACCTGCAGAATAGTGGTCGCACAGCAAAAACAGGGCACTTTCCTGAGTGCCTGCGGAAAATTGCTGCCACCAAAACAGGCCCCGAAATGGCCCCATAGCATATACTACCCTCTCGCCATATCGCGAAGGGCATCCCAATCTGAGACAGTGCACTCTTGCACTTTTCTGTTGTGCTACCTGCAGAGATTTTCTCCCAAACTTGAAAAAAAAGGAAAGCAACACTGATCCTCTTACTAGAATACCATGAACTTGGTTTGCTTTTCTTGAGCTCCTTACCACGAACTTGGCTCTGATACCATGTGAAGAGAGTGGGAGTGAAGGAAGGAGTCTCACTTGCAACTTTCTCACGTACACAATGGGGGAATATACACAAAGGTGGAGGCTAAAAACAGTTTTCCTCTTCTTAGTTGTGAAAGCCAAAAGAACTCTAAGTACAAAAGAATAGGTGAACCGTATATGTGGGTCTCAAACCAAACTCATCTATCTAAGGTGGCATACTAACTAAGCCACTAACTAGAGTACATAGAGATAGCTATCATCCAACTATTATTCATGGGCGGTGTAGCAACCGCATTTGCAGCTAACAAGTCGGTGACATAAATGCACAACGGTCACCCTGGCATATCACGAGTGGAGCTCGATATCTCAACAAGGCATGATACTACACATGCAGATAAATTGTTGAGGACAGAGCTAGCAGTGACTATAATGCATAGGGCCATATGTCGTGCAATTGGTTGCACACACGTTAGTGATCTTTGGTTAATCACTCCATACTTCAATGGAGGTAGTATTCATGACATGCTCATGATCCTACCTTCCATGTATCATGATTATCCGAACTGGGCAAGGAGAGGCGACCCCCCCCACAAGCAACCTCGCAATGCGTGGAATGATTCACAGAGTCAGATGTGAGCACGCCAATTCTATAATAACGCTCTTGCCATTTGTGTAGTTATTGCTAGTGCAATGAAAGCAGTGCACAAGCAGGGGTTCAGACACACTGATTTGAATGCCGGGAACTATGTGCTATATTTCCCACCAAAAGGAAAATCTGTGCATGTGAGCATTATTTATTGGGAAAGGTGTCTCCACAAAACTAAGAGAAACCTAAGCAGGTTTAGGTGCTTGCTCCAAATTCACGATCTCCTTGGTTTGCACCAGAGCTATATGCAAGAAATGATGCATACCCTAAACCAAATGGTGCATGGTCAGACATGTCAGAATGCTATGCTGTTGGCTAGTTACTTGGTGAAATAGCCAACTATCTTGTGGGATGATGCAGGTCCGCACTGTCAAGTGATAAATGATACTCAGGGCATGTAATAAATCTATTGTGGGATTGTAAACTCCATTTGTGCTAGAATGAGTCTTGGGAATAGATGACAATGGACTTGTTACTAACTACACTTCATGCACACAATATTGATGAAAATGACGCAATGCAACCAATCGATGATATGAAATCTTATCTATAAAATGTGCAATTTTTGTTGGGATATCTCAAGGTGTATGCCTCAGGCACACCTTGGTTTCTATGTATGAGTACTAGAGGCACACTTAGGTGCCCATAAGCACAGCTAGGTGGTGGTAGAAGCCACATAGGATGATTGAGAGAATCTAGGAGCAGATTGAGGAGATGATTGTGGAGCTCTGAAGTCATCAGTGATGTCAGTGAGCATGTAAGAGGTGCCTACATAAGGACCTCACTCTTCTTCATTCTATATGCAAGTATTCTGAGTTTGTGTTCACTCTATGCTTTCCTTTCAATTTACCAACATGGTATCAGAGCCCTTTGATCCCCCTTGATCCCATTTCTGCCACATCATCATCTTTTTCTCCATCTTCTTCTTCACCATCTCTTCCCCTTCTTCCCAAATCTTGCTAAAGCCTGTTCTCCTCCGTTTCTCTGCCATTCTCCAAGCCCTTCCTGCTGGAGATACATCTCGAAGGGACGAACCTTTGGCTGCACGGAATTAAAGTATCTTTGTCACTGCAAGTCGCCATTTCGCGTAGATCGTCGAACCTGTCTTCCACGATTACTCTGAGACTGCTGCTCCATGTTTCTCTAATTCCTTTTAGAGGGAACTTCTCCATACCTTGAGCTATCCTGTGCTGAAATCTGAGCAGCAATGGCTGCATATTCAAGGTGAAAAAAGAGAAAAACTAGTCAAAATTGAAGAAGCAATCTATGGCAATCTGATGCGGATTTGCGCCCCTCCTCCTCAATGGACCTTCTGTGGTATATGAGCTTTCTTTTGCCTCAAAAAGCCCCTTTTTCTTTGCTTTGGAGAGTGAGATACAAGCCCTCCAAGATCAGGCCTTTTTTTTTTATAGTTTTGACAAGGTTTTGAAAGTGATGCTACATTAGATGCTACTTTAGCATTTCTGAGGTTTTCAAGTTTTGAAAAGCATTATACAATTGTGGCTACAACTTTCTTTTAAGTTGTTATACCTGGTTTTGATTGGAAAGCTTTTATTTAGCCACCTCTGTGAAGCATGTAAGTGAAAGCATCATTGATTGAAATTTGGTCACAAGTCTTTGCTACATTAAATGCTTATATTTTGAAGCTTTTTAGTTATTTTTCTAGCCTTGTAAGAGAGAAGACACTGCCCAATACCTGGGTTAGACCCTCTCATGGCTACCATATTGAATATCGATAAGTTCAATGGTAAGGGCTTCCACACATGGCAGATGAAGGTGAAATTTGCATTGATGAGGGAAAACCTCTGAGGACTTGTCAAACCGACTTCAACTTCTTCTTCAATAGCCTCCAATGCTGGAGAATCCTCAGCTCCAACACGCCCGGCAAGGGATCCCGCTAGAGAGGAGAAAGCATATGGTATCATTGCTCTTGCTTTAGGAGATGATTATATTCATCACATCTCTGACTTAGAGTCTCCTTCAGAAGCTTGGTAGAAGCTTGACATGATTTTTGATGCTAGCTCTCACATCTCAAAATTATCACTTAAAATTTCTTTCTTTGAATTGAAGATGGTTAGTGGCACTCCTTTGGCTGCCCATGTCAATTACATGCGGAGTCTTATGACTCAACTTGCTTCTATCAACTCTCCTATCACTACAGATGATGCTATGGTAGTGTTGCTTAAGAGTATGCCTGAAGATTATGATCATATTGTTACCATTTTGAAAAATCTTCCTAATCCTAATCTTGAAGGTATTATCTCTGCTCTCCAAGAAGAAGAAAGACACATGGAGCTCCAGAAAGGCAATGACACAGCCTATGCCATAAAAATCCAGAAGGGCAAGTTTCACCTTGCAATCATTGTGGGAAGACTAATCACGTCTCAAAAGACTGCTTCAAAAACAATCCATGCAAACACTTTGGCAAAAACAATCATCATGAGAAGTTTTGCGGAGCCAAAAAGGAAGCAACTTCAAAGACAGAAAATGCCAATCTACTTTCAGTTGATGTGTCTCCACAAGATGAGGCATCCTTTGAAGATTATGCTTTTTAAATCATCTCTATATGCTCTAGATCTCTCTTTTTATGTTGACTCAAGGTACTCAGCCTGAATAGTCCTCCAAAATGAATGAAATAAACTATTGAGTTTTGTGTGTTTTGTAAACACCTCTGGTCACCTTATGATGTAGGCCATGTGTATGTGTTTTGCTCCATGGTACCTCCTGCAGACATTGTGTGCATGTACATGCAGGGAAGATAACCAAAGGTCTTTTGTATCCCTTTTGTATACCTTACACCCATGGGAACCCTTGCTAGCTTGAGATCCTAGCCATTGATAGATCCATGACCACCATGAGATGGCATGAGACACCTTGTGCTAGCTGTATCCTTGACATAGCCTGAGGCATTCCCTTGAGGGGGGGTTTGTTGGGATATCTCAAGGTGTATGCCTCAGGCACACCTTGGTTTCTATGTATGAGTGCTAGAGGCACAGTTAGGTGCCCATAAGCACAGTTAGGTGGTGGTAGAAGCCACACAGGATGATTGAGAGAATCTAGGAGCAGATTGAGGAGATGATTGTGGAGCTCTGAAGTCATCAGTGATGTCAGTGAGCATGTAAGAGGTGCCTACATAAGGACCTCACTCTTCTTCATTCTATATGCAAGTATTCTGAGTTTGTGTTCACTCTATGCTTTCCTTTCAGTTTACCAACAATTTCGACAAGTTGTCATATTTCAATTTACAAGGTGGATAGCTTAGTATTCATAGAATGATGTTGGCAATTTCCAATTGGCCTGCAAACATTGTTTGTTTATAAGTTATGTACTTTTTAAATATTCCTAAATTATATTTTGCATTGTTTTGAAATGGATATTGGATAACATCATTGGTTGTTTAGGGTTTATGGTTTGATATTTTTAGGAAACAATCTTCTATAGTTGTATGAGAAGCAAATGTTTGAATGTATGTCTGTCTCATGTCTTGAGCTCGTATCTTTGCTATTAGATTTAGCATTTCATCAAAACAATGGCATCACCATCAAGAACACCCTCTCGACCATCCACACAGGCCAAGTACCAAGCCCAAGACAAAACACACACGCTATAGTCAAGCAATGAAGCTCATGATGGATGTGGTTGATGCCACCACACAACTACCTAGGAAACATTAGGGGAGAATTGGGATCTCCAAAGGGCCCGCAATTAGTGTTTCCTAATTTTAAGGGATTAGTGAGGTATTTGAAGTGTACCAATGGGAGTGCTCCTTTGTGTGGGGCAATGCCACATTCAGGTGGAGGGTGGGCATGTGAAGTTAGTGGGAGAGAAGGAAGGAGTCTCACTTGCAGCTTTCTCACATACACAATGGGGGAATACACACAAAGGTGGAGGCTGAAAACAGTTTTCCTCTTCTTAGTTGTGAAAGCCAAAAGAACTCTAGTACAAAGAAATAGAAGAACCCTATATATGGGTCTCAAACCAAACTCAGCTAACTAAGGTGGCATACTAACTGAGCCACGAACTAGAGTACATAAGGATATCTATCATCCAGCTATTATTCATGGGCGGTGTACCAACCGCATCTGCAGCTAACAAGTCGGTGACATCAATGCACAACGGTCACCTTGGCATATCACGAGTGGAGCTCGATATCTCAACACTCCCCCTCGAGCTGAATCCCAATTCCTGCACACCAAGCAGGTCTCTGAACTTGTGCAACTTCTCTGCGCCCAATGCCTTCATGAATATGTCAACTACCTGATCCTCTGTGTTGACATAAACTAGATCAATAAGACCTAGTAAAACCTTCTCCCACACATAGTGATAATGCACCTCAATGTGCTTTGTTCTAGCATGATAGACTGGGTTATTTGCCAAGTGTATACTGCTCATGTTGACACAATAAATGACAACTGGCCCATCTGTAGACTGATGCATATCATAAAGTAGCTTATGCAACCAAGCTACCTCACATGCAGCCATTGCTGCACCCCTGTACTCAGCCTCTGTGCTCGACAAGGAAACTGTAGGCTGTTTGTTGCTACTCCAAGTGACTGCAACACTCCCAAAAGAGAACACATATCCACTGGTAGATCATCTATCTGAAATACTACTAGCCAATCAGCATCAGTGTATCCATGCAACTGTATTCGAACCCCAGTCTCATAAAATAGTCCATACTGCAATGTGGACTTCACATACTTGAGTATGCGTCTAGCCGCATCCAAATGTGGTTTCCTTGGAGCCTGCATAAACTGACTTACCAATCCAACAACATAGCTCAAATCTGGCTTGGTAATAGTCATATAAATCAAACTTCCTACTATGCGTCTGTAAATAGTAGGGTCTTCCAGAAGCTCACCTCCATCTGCGCTCAGCTTCACATTCTGCTCCAAAGGAACTGAAATAGGCTTACAGCCTGTCATCCCATATTTGGACAGCATGTCCAATCCATACTGCCTCTGCAAGAGCTCTATCCCACTTGGTGATCTAATCACCTCAATGCCCAAGAAATAATGCAGCTCTCCCAAATCCTTCATCTGAAACTTCTGCTTCAATAGCATTTTCACATGAAGGATATCTTCATCACTATCACCTATGATAATCAAATCATCAACATAAATGACAAGCAGCATAATAGGAAATCTGAAAGCCAATAGTGACAAGATACTGTCTTATATTGTCAAACCATGCTCTGGGTGCTTGCTTCAATCCATACAAGGCTTTCTTCAACCTGCAAACAAACTCAAGATGAACAGCATGAACATAACCTGGTGGCTGCTCCATAACGACCTCTTCTTGCAAATCACCATGCAAGAAGGCATTCTTTACATCCATCTGATGTAAAGACCATCCCTTTGATGCAGCCATAGCAATGACTACTCTTACGGTTGCCATCCTTGCAATCGGACTGAATGTTTCTTCATAATCAATGCCATATGTCTGTGCATACCCCTTGACAACTAATCTTGCCTTGTATCTGTTCACAGAACCATCTGCATTGTGCTTCACCTTATAAACCCACTTACAGCCAATTGCATTCTTGTCTTTAGGCAAAGGCACCAATTCCCATGTAGCATTTGCTTCCAAGGCATCCATGGCTTTCTCCCATTTTTCTTTTCCCATGGCTTGCTCAAAAGAAGTGGGTTCTGGTTCCTGTATCACTTTGACCATATAGGCATAGTGAATGGCTGTAAATCCATCATATTTCAGCCTATCCACAGGATACCTAGCTCTGGTAGACCTGCACAAAATAGGCTCACTTCCAGGTGCTCTCGAAACATCCCTGGTCTTCCTTACTCCAGGTGTAACAATAGAAGGAATACCCAACTCATCATCAATGCTCTGTTCTGAGCCATTGGTTTACCATCCACATAAGAGTGACCTGCATTCACATCAAACATGGGCTGATCTACCTTCTCTTTTCCTTTTCGTGATACCTGCATACCACTATCTGCATTGCTTTGAGGAGATTCTCCTGATCTCAATCTGCCTGTCCATGGTGAAGTATGTGAACCAGTGCTAGAGGACACTGCAGGTCCACTAATATTTTGTGATTGCTGCTATAAATTCTGTGCAGCATTACCATTTTGTGCATCTACATCATCAATCACATTTACTGGTTTATACCAGCTGCTCATCTCATCAAAAACAACATCTCTGCTCACTGTAAACTTACGAGTAGAAGGGTTATAGCATCTATACTCTTTCTGCTGTAGAGAATAACCAATAAAGATGCACTTCTCAGCTTTTGGATCCAACTTGGACCTCAACTCATCTGGCACATGAACATAGGCAATGCAACAAAAAATTTTCAAATGAGAAATATCTGGTTTCCTATGAGTATACATCTCCTCTGGCGTCATGCCATGTTTTGCTGCAGTGGGAGTCCTATTCATTATGTAAACTACTGTAGCAACTGCTTCAGCCCAATAATAATCTGGTAGGTCTTTTTCATTTAGCATGGCCCGAGTACCTCTCCAATATGCCTGTTTTTCCTTTTTGCAAGTCCATTTTGCTGTGGGGTATGACTGCATGAGTATTGCTGCTTTATGCCATGCTCCTGCAGGAACCTTGCAAACTCATTTGAGAGGTACTCTCCCCCTCCATCTGACCTTAGGAATTTTATTTGCAGGCCTGTTTTTTTTTTCAACCATAGCTTTAAAAGCTTTGAAATGCCCAAACACTTCACTTTTCTTTTTCATAAAATACACCCAAACTTTTCTGCTGGTCATCAATAAAAGTGACAAAATAATGACAGCCTCCAATAAATGCAGCTTTAGTAGTCCACACATCAGAGTGGATTAATTCCAATGGCTTCTTACTCTCTTGAACATGTCTAGGAAATGGTTTCCTTGCATGTTTTCCAAATTGATAGGCTTCACATACCTCATGCATTTCTACAACCTTGAATTTAGGCAATCCTGCAACAATATTTTGGGCCTGCATTGATTTAAGTCATTGTACATTAACATGACCAATGCGTTTATGCCAGATATCAATATCTGCAACTACACCGGTCCCATGTGCAAACATTGCTGCACTCAATTCAGGCATGTCCGCATCCAACGTAAACATCCTGCCCTTCTTCTTTCCTTTTGCTATCAAGCGACCGTTATTTTTCATATCCTCAACAAAGCATCCATGAGGATTAAATCTGACCTGCAAGCCCTGCTCAACCATTTGACCAACAGAAACTAGGTTCTTGGTAATATTCGGGACATAAAATACATCACACAGGTATTTCTTTTTCCCATCCTGCATAGACAAAGGAATTTTACCAATCTGCATAATAGGATGTGCAGTATCATCACCAGTCTCCACAAATCCTAGTCTTTCTATTTTCCTTGCATCTTGCATCCATTCTGCATGACCTGTCATGTGGTTTGATGCACTTGAGTCAACATACCACACATCATTGCTTTCTTCTGCTCTTGTCACAGAATTGGTCATGTGCTGCACCATAAACAGATGCTCATTTATGTCATCACCCTGTCTACTAGAGGATGCATAATTCCCTTGCTGCAATTTTCCATTCATGATGTCATTTTGCTTTTTATAGCAGTCTTTAGCCATATGACCCATTTTACCACAGTAGTAGCATTCAACATTGCTGTTTGCATTTTGGCCTCTCTGCCATCCACCACGACCTCTTTGGCTCCCCTTGCCTCTAGACTTACCACGTCCTCCTGCATAGGACTGGTTTTTTGGAGTTTGTTGCATATTTTGATTTCTACCACGGCCTCCAGATCAGCCTGCTCTACCTTTGCCTCTACCTCTTCCAGCATTTGAGTAGAAGATAGTTTCTTTTGAAGTTCCTCCTGAAGAAGATGCACCACCATTTCTTTGCTCTTCAGAAATTAGAATAGCAAACAACTCCTCAAAATCAGGAATTTTTTCACGGACGGCAATGGATGTCTGGAACTGTGCATAATCCTTTCCTAGACCATTCAAGGTCATAGAAACTAAATCATCATCTTCCACTGGCGACCCAATGGAAGCAAGTGCATATGCAAATTTCTTCACCTTCATGTGGTAGTCATTGATGCTCATATTTTCTCTCTGCACATTGTGCAACTCCTGCTTGAGCTGCATTTTCCTGGCTTGCGTATTTGTGCTGTACATTTTTGCCAAAGTATCCCATGCCTCCTTTGGCGTACTTGCATCCTGAATATGCACAATCATAGAATCTAAAATATTGATAGACATCCAATACATAACTTTTCTGGCTCTCTCATGCCATCCTTTAAATGCTTGCATTTCCTGTTGATTGGGAACATTAGGAAGAACTGGTTCTTCTTCATTTCCTGTAATGAACTCCCAATAGCCTTTACTGCAAAAAACACAGCTTCTGCCTCACAAGGGCAAATCTTTAAAACTGACAAAAGTGGTATTTGAACACACAGTCACTTCCTAGTGATGATTTTGCATCAACATGCAATAAGGATGATTCTGTAACTCCCAATATCTCTACGCACAGGCATACGATGCAATTTCTGTGGCAACTTTTCGCCGAGCTGCAAAGTAGTGGTCGGACAGCAAAAATAGGGCCTTTTTCTCAGTGCTTGCGGAGAACTTCCGCCTCCAAAACGGGCCCCGAAATGGCCTCGAATCAGAAAAATAAAGTCACCAAGGGCTTTGCCCTGCCTGCAGCATATACTACCCTCTTGCCACACCGCGAAGGGCGTCAATGCACTCTTGCACTTTCCAGCTGTGCTACCTACAGAGATTTGCTCCCAAACTCGAAAAAAGGAAAGCAACACTGGTCCTCTTACCAGGACACCGCGAACTTGGTTTGCTTTCTTGAGCTCCTTACCATGAACTAGGCTCTGATACCATGTGAAGATAGTGGGAGAGAAGGCAGCAGTCTCACTTGCAGCTTTCTCACATACACAATGGGGGAATACACACAAAGGTGGAGGCTGAAAACAGTTTTCCTCTTCTTAGTTGTGAAAGCCAAAAGAACTCTAGCACAAAGAAATAGAAGAACCCTATATGTGGGTCTCAAACCAAACTCAGCTAACTAAGGTGGCATACTAACTGAGCCACGAACTAGAGTACATAAGGATAGCTGTCGTCTAGCTATTATTCATGGGTGGAAGTTCTCTGCAAGCACTGAGAAAAAGGCCCTGTTTTTGCTGTGCAACCACTACTCTGCACGTCGGTGAAAAGTTGCCGCAGAAATTGCATTGTATGCGTGTGTGCAGAGATATTGGGAGTTACAGAATCATCCTTATTGCCTGTTGATGCAAAATTGTCACTAGGAAGTGACTATGTGGTCAAATACCACTTTCGTCAGTTTTGTAGATTTGCCCGTGTGAGGAAGAAGTTGTGTTTTTTGCAGTGATAGAATATTTTGCAGTGTTCTGTAATGGCGTCGTCTGATTCTCTGTCACAGATTGTCACTGAAAAGCTTGACAAGAACAACTTCCAAGCATGGAAGTTTAGAATGACGAATTTCGTTATGGGAAAAGGCTATTGGGAGTTCATTATAGGAAATGAAGAAGAACCAGTTCTTCCTAATGTTCCCAATCAACAGGAAATGCAGGCATTTAAAGGATGGCATGAGAGAGCGAGAAAAGTTATGTACTGGCTGTCTATCAGTATTTCAGATTCTATGATTGTGCATATTCAGGATGCAAGTACACCAAAGGAGGCATGGGATACCGTGGCAAAAACGTACAGCACAAATACGCAAGCCAGGAAAATGCAGCTCAAGCAGGAGTTGCACAATGTGCAGAGAGAAAATATGAGCATCAATGACTACCACATGAAGGTGAAGAAAATTGCAGATGCACTTGCTTCCATTGGGTCGCCAGTGGAAGATGATGATCTAGTTTCTGTGACCTTGAATGGTCTAGGAAAGGATTATGCACAGTTCCGGACATCCATTGCCGTCCGTGAAAAATTTCCTGATTTTGAGGAGTTGTTTTGCTCTTCTAATTTCTGAAGAGCAGAGAAATGGTGGTGCATCTTCTTCAGGAGGAACTTCAAAAGAAACTGTCTTCTACTCAAATGTTGGAACAGGTAGAGGCAGAGGTAGAGGAGGCCGATCTGGAGGCCGTGGTAGAAATCAGAATATGCAGCAAACTCAAGAAAACCAGTCCTTTGGAGGAGGATGTGGTAACTCTAGAGGTAGGGGGAGCCAAAGAGGTCGTGGTGGATGGCAGAGAGGCCAAAATGCAAACAGCAATGTTGAATGCTACTATTGTGGTAAAATGGGTCATATGGCTACAAAAAGCATAATGACATTATGAATGGAAAATTGCAGCAAGGCAATTATGCATCCTCTAGTAGACAGGGTGATGACAGAAATGAGCATTTATTTATGGTGCAGCACATGACCAATTCTGTGACAAGTGCAGAAGAAAGCAATGATGTGTGGGATGTTGACTCAGGTGCATCAAACCACATGACAGGTCATGCAGAGTGGATGCAGGATGCAAGGAAAATGGAAAAACTAGGATTTGTGGAGACTGGTGATGATACTGCACATCCTATTGTGCAGATTGGTAAAATTCCTTTGTCTATGTAGGATGGGAAAAAGAAATACCTGTCTGATGTATTTCATGTCCCGAATATCACCAAGAACGTGGTTTCTGTTGGTCAAATGGTTGAGCAGGGCTTGTAAGTCAGATTTAATCCTCATGGATGCTTTGTTGAGGATATGAAAAATAACGGTTGCTTGATAGCAAAAGGAAAGAAGAAGGGCAGGATGTTTACGTTGGATGTGGACATGCCTAAATTGAGTGCAGCAATGTTTGCACATGGGACCGGTGTAGTTGCAGATATTGATATCTGGCATAAACGCATTGGTCATGTTAATGTACGACGACTTAAATCAATGCAGGCCCAAAACATTGTTGCAAGATTGCCTAAATTCAAGGATACAGAAATGCATAAGGTATGTGAAGCCTGTCAATTTGGAAAACAGGCAAGGAAACCATTTCCTAGAAATGTTCAAGAGAGTAAGAAGCCATTGGAATGAATCCACTTTGATGTGTGGACTACTAAAGCTGCATCTATTGGAGGCTATCATTATTTTGTCACTTTTATTGATGACTACAACAGAAAAGTTTGGATGTATTTTATGAAAAAGAAAAGTGAAGTGTTTGGGCGCTTCAAAGCTTTTAAAGCTATGGTTGAAAAAGAAATAGGCCTGCAAATAAAATGCCTAAGGTCAGATGGAGGGGGAGAGTACCTCTAAAATGAGTTTGCAAGGTTCCTGCAGGAGCATGGCATAAAGCAACAATATTCATGCAGTCATACCCCACAGCAAAATGGACTTGCAGAAAGGAAAAACAGGCATATTGGAGAGGTATCTCGGGCCATGCTAAATGAAAAAGATCTCCCAGATTATTATTGGGCTGAAGCAGTTGTTATAGCAGTTTACATAATGAACAGGACTCCCACTGCAGCAATACATGGCATGATGCCAGAGGAGATGTATACTGGTAGGAAACCAGATATTTCTCATTTGAAAATTTTTGGTTGCATTGCCTATGTTCATGTGCCAGATGAGTTGAGGTCCAAGTTGGGTCCAAAGGCTGAGAAGTGCATCTTTATTGGTTATTCTCTGCAGCAGAAAGGGTATAGATGCTATAACCCTTCTACTCATAAGTCTACAGTGAGGAGAGATGTTGTTTTTAATGAGATGAGCAGCTGGTATAAACCAGTAAATGTGATTGATGATGTAGATGCACAAAATGGTAATGCTGCACAGAATTTATAGCAGCAATCACAAAATATTAGTGGACCTGCAGTGTCCTCTAGCAGTGGTTCACATACTTCGCCATGGACAGGCAGATTGAGATCAAGAGAATCTCCTCAAAGCAATGCAGATAGTGGTATGCAGGTATCACAAAAAGGAAAAGAGAAGGTAGATCAGCCCATGTTTGATGTGAATGCAGGTCACTCTTATGTGGATGGTGAATCCAGTGGCTCAGAACAGAGCATTAATGATGAGTTGGGTATTCCTTTTGTTGTTACACCTAGAGTAAGGAAGACCAGAGATGTTTTGAGAGCACCTGGAAGTGAGCCTAATTTGCGTAGGTCTACCAGAGTTAGGTATCCTGTGGATAGGCTGAAATATGATGGATTTAGAGCCATTCACTATGCCTATATGGTCAAAGTGATATAGGAATCAGAACCCACTTCTTTTGAGCAAGCCATAGGAAAAGAAAAATGGGAGAAAGCCATGGATGAAGAAATGCTACATGGAAATTGGTGCCTTTGCCTAAAGACAAGAATGCAATTGGCTGTAAGTGGGTTTATAAGGTGAAGCACAATGCAGATGGTTATGTGAACAGATACAAGGCAAGATTAGTTGTCAAGGGGTATGCATAGATATATGGCATTGATTATGAAGAAACATTCAGTCCGGTTGCAAGGATGGCAACCGTAAGAGCAGTCATTGCTATGGCTGCATCAAAGGGATGGTCTTTACATCAGATGGATGTAAAGAATGCCTTCTTGCATGGTGATTTGCAAGAAGAGGTCTTTATGGAGCAGCCATCAGGTTATGTTCATGCCGTTCATCCTGAGTTTGTTTGTAGGTTGAAGAAAGCCTTGTATGGCTTGAAGCTAGCACCTAGAGCATGGTCTGACAGGACATGACAATATCTTGTCACTATTGGCTTTCAGATTTCCAAGGCAGATTTCTCACTTTATGTGAGAAAAACAGAGAAAGGTATTATGCTGCTTGTCATTTATGTTGATGATTTGATCATCACAGGATGATAGTGATGAAGATATCCTTCATGTGAAAATGTTATTGAAGCAGAAGTTTGAGATGAAGGATTTGGGAGAGTTGCGTTATTTCTTGGGCATTGAGATGATTAGATCACCAAGTGGGATACAGCTCGTACAGAGGCAGTATGGATTGGACATGCTGTCCAAATATGGGATGATAGGCTGTAAGCCTATTTCAGTTCCTTTGGAGCAGAATGTGAAGCTGAGCGCAGATGCAGGTGAGCTTCTGGAAGACCCTACTATGTACAGACGCATAGTAGGAAGTTTGATTTATATGACTATTACCAGGCCAGATTTGAGCTTTACTGTTGGATTGGTAAGTCAGTTTATGCAGGCTCCAAGGAAACCACATTTGGATGCGGCTAGACACATACCCAGGTATGTGAAGTCCACATTGCAGTATGGACTATTTTATGAGGCTAGGGTTCAGATACAATTGCATGGATACAAGAGAGAGAGAGAGAAAGAGAGAGGGAGAGAGAGGAGAGACTTTTAGAGAGAGAGAGAGAAAGAGAGAGGAGAGACGTTTAGAGAGAGAGGGTGAGAGGTAAAAGAGAGAGAGAGGGGGGGAGAGAGAGAGAGTGGGGAGAGAGAGAGAGAGAGGGGGGGAGAGAGAGAGTGGGGAGAGAGAGAGAGGGGGGGGGAGGCCACTGCCGCGGCAGCGCGAGAGAGAGAGGGAAGGGAGAGAGAGAGTGGGGAGAGAGAGAGAGAGGGGAGGGAGGCCGTTGCCGCGGCAGCGCGAGAGAGAGGGGGGAGAGAGAGAGGGGGGAGAGAGAGAGAGAGGGGGGAGAGAGAGAGAGGGGGGGAGGCCGCTGCCACGACAGTGCGAGAGAGAGAGGGGGGAGAGAGAGAGTGGGGAGAGAGAGAGAGAGAGGGGGGAGGCCGCTACCACGGCAACGCGAGAGAGAGAGGGGGGAGAGAGAGAGAGTGGGGAGAGAGAGAGGGGGGGGAGGCCGCTACCGCGGCAGCGCGAGAGGGGGGAGAGAGAGAGTGGGGAGAGAGAGAGAGGGGGGGAGGCCGCTGCCGCAGCAGCGCGAGAGAAAGAGGGGGGGAGAGAGAGAGAGAGGGGGGGAGGCCGCTACCGCGACAGCACGAGAGAGAGGGGGGAGAGAGAGAGAGAGGGGGGGAGGCCGCTACCACAACAGTGCAAGGGAGAGAGGGG
>NC_141625.1:12764988-12902488 GCF_047967505.1 Dipteris shenzhenensis
CATAAGGGATCCATGGATAACACAAAAATAAAAATCTTAAATTAATAATATTGCCAAAACTCTTAAATGTTCTTACCTCATTCTTGGAGCCCATGAGCTCCATGTAGCCATAAGGTGAGTGATGCATGATCAAAACCTGATGTCATACATCCAATCTTTCAACCAAGCTTGTAGCTGTGACTATGAGCAGAAGAAATGGCGTAGCTGTGACTATGAGCAAAAGAAATGGCGTAGCTTAGTTTGCAAAGCAATGTAGTGTAACTGGTTAGGCCCCTACCTCCCTAAAAGAGAAACGTTTCAACCCACGTTGCTTCTTGGCAGATCATCACGACGCCACAACCATATCCACAGTCACACTCTGGGTATACAAGAATGGTAAATGCTGGAACAAAGAGAAACCAAGAATGGCAAAAACACGGAAGCACAAACTTTGACGCTTAGTCTGGCTGTAATTATTATGTACCAACGTGGCTGTCAGGAGGTAGCGTTGTTGGATGCCAAAACGTTTAATCGCATTACCACGTTTGTATTGGTGTACGTAAAAGCTGTCAAGCAGAGAGAAAAGAGAGTGAGAGAACTAAGGGAGTGAAAAGAAGAGAGAGAGAAAAGAAATCAATTGGGATAAGAGAGTGAGAAGAGTGTAGAGAAGAAAGAGAGAAGAGGAGAGTGAAAAGAAGAGAGAGTCTCAAGAGAGAAATCAATTGAGAGCTAAGGGATTGAAGAAATAACTCAAGTGAGAAAAGAGAGTGAGAAGAGTGAAAAGTAGAACAAGAGGAGAGTGTGAAGAGAATAGAGCCACATGAGAGAGTCTCAAGAGAGAAGATGTGAGAATCAAAAGGTGGGTGTGATACTCATGAATTGGAGCTGGTCCCCATGCAAAAGTGACATTATCAGCTTAACACTCAACTTGCTTCATTGAATGTTCAAATATGGACCGCCATTTAAATGAATCAGATATGTTCAAATATGATAGTAAAAAGTGGGTGGAATATTTATTAATTGGAGCCAGCCCCGATGATAGTAAAAGGTGGGTTGAATACTTATGAATTTCTCATCAGCTTGACACACGTTACTTGCTTCACTGGCTGCATGCTAGCTAAGCTCTTTGGCAGGAAACTCTGTGAGAGCAAACTCATGCTTTGTTCCTACTTTACTCTATCTCTTCTATTCTCTCCGGCCTCTCCTATCTCTCCTCTGTGACTAGTATGTCTCGATGCGTGACAATATTTGGTCCTCACATTGGAACTAAACTTGTCATATGTTCCCATTCAAGATTCAGTGAAATAGCTTAATCTAAGATCCAAGAGCACTTCGAGATATTGGAAACGACATACTCCCTCCATCCAGCGCATTGGGAGCAGAGGAAGTGAAACTCGAACCTTAGATTCTTGAAAGTGGACGTGATGGGTTTGTTCTTGATGCAGATATTATGCCCTTCTACAAAGTGAAGTTGGATCAAATTGTGGAGCAAGATATTGACGACAAGGACATTGTCAAAGAAGAAGCCTTAGTGGGCGAGTCATCCTCTACATGCTCGTTGAGCATTTTTTATCTTGTTCGACTTCTCGAAGGCAGTAGTCTCCATGTTGCATCTCAAAATGCACTCGAGACTATGGCTGTTGATGAGCTACCTATGTCTTATGATGGATACATTGTTTTTGAATTGCCACCTGCAAGAACACTCTCAACAATGAGTGGCATGGAACAAAGATATGATGGTCATATATGGGTAGAATATGTGACATGCAGATGTGATTGCTTTCCTGGCATAGTACAATTGAGTCGGTGTGCTGGTCATCTTTGTTGTTACACTATGGACTGCCCTCACAAAGTATCCAACTCAGTAGTTAATGAAACTCATTGGATTGGTAAACTCAAGAAGTCTCCTCCAATTGGAGACGTTGGGTGTGATAGCGGTTCTTTGGTTTGTCGGCATTGTAAGTTTCCTCCCTTTTGTATGAAGGAATGTCCAGCTATCATATATTATTGTATCCCTAGGGACCATAACACATATACTAGATGCGTTATACATATGTGATTCCATGATCATCCATGTGTAGAGGGTGTGAGTCAAAAAAGAAAAACATTTTGAAGATGAGGTTTGCATGAAGGCAATGGCTTCTCCCCAGTCAACACCGAAACAAGTTGAGGTTGTTGTTGCCCAAGAGATAGTGCTTGACCTTTTGATGAAAGGATCTCAGTCAAAAGAAAAGGATTTTGGTAACAAGGAGTTGAATGAAATGCTCAACATCATCACACCCTTGTCAAGTAAAAAGAGAATTGAGCAATGTATTCAAGAAGCCAAGGGAAGTAATGTGCTTGGCTCAAAGAGCCTTGAAGCAATTTTGGATTTGAAAGAAAAAATTAGATATCCATTTATACATAGTATCCTCGACTGGACAACTAGGGGTGAACATGCAACCACATGTTTTCAAAATGTCTACACTTGGCCCTGGTAGTGGAGTAGATTTGGCCAATAGAATGAGACTTGGAGGCAATTTTCAAGATATGTGGGTGCACTTTGACCATGTGCATTGGGTGTCTGGTTGGTCTTCCATGGCTGCTCATGTTTATGATGTTGAGAGTTGTGGTGCCATGAGCACATAGATTAAAGGCTAAGGTATCGTATAGGAAAGAATTAAAGTAGCCACCCTAGGATGTGGACTACATGATGTGGAGATGTGGATTGAGGATATCCACAAGGAGAGATGTGGATCAGAGGATCCCACAAATGTTGACTATTCAAAGGGCACTCTCTATATAAGAGGCCTATCATGTATTGTTGTGTACAACAATACTCAAGGTTCTGTTTATGAGTCCAAGCTAATCTATCTTGGAACCTAATTGACTTGAGGTACATGCCATGAGAACTCTTTTCATCATGTTTCCACACAGGTTCCATCCACCTTAGAGCGCTCCATAGATCCTGATGCATGCATGTTTTCTCATGGTATCAGAGCATAGGTTTAGCTCTCCTAGTCTAGCTCATTAGTAGTTCACTAGGATTGCTCCCATTCCTAGATTAGCTTCAAAATGTAAGATTAGTTTTAGATCTAGAGAGTTCTTTAGAGTGTTTCTTGAGTTGTGAGAGAGATCTAGATTCATTCTTCTTGTGAAAGAATTCGGTCCATTGGGTGTTTGAGAGAGAGAGAAGAGGTTATCCTTGTTTAATTTTGGTGAAGTATAGAGAATGTGAGTGGTTCTTGAGCATTCTGTTGTGAGTATTGTGAGTTATCAGAGAGCTTGGCTCTCCCTTCCCTGAGTGTGGCTATCGACCTCTCTACACAGGCGGCTTCCTGACAGAAGGCGGATCTCCAAGGACTACCGGCTCTTCTTCTCTAAGGGACTTAGCTTGCATGCAGCTGGCCAACTTGAATTGTGGCTCTCCATAAACTCCAAGAACACATCCTCCTCAATAGCCTCTTCTACAACATCAATGGCTTTCAGCTGCCGCCAACAAGCTCTTGGGACTGCACCACTGAACTACAATGCCAGCCTCTCGAGCAGCGACGGACTTTGACGCCTTGTGCAATGCACCTTCATCAACCTTTGGGAGCAGGCTGCCCTACCTAAAGCGACAACAGCCAACTAGCCAAAGCCGTGACACCTTCTGCCATATAAGCAATCTCCTTCTAGCAACCCAAACGATCGGACTGCATAGCCTTTCCTGCTACACTGCCAGCCTAAGGGAACTCTACAGCCTCGGCTCACAGACAAAGCAACGCCATCTACGAGAGCACTCTCACAGCGGCCGACTAGCAATGACTAAGCAAGCCGACACAGCAGCTTCCACTCCATCGCAGCCCAAAAACAAGCAAGGCAAATGACATCTCAACAATAGAAAATAAGAAGTCCTCAACAAACGAATCGTGAGCAACAGAGATTCGTCAAGCCAGCCATGTGTTGGAAACCATAGCTAGAGGCTACGGTTTTGGATTTGGTCTATTCCACTACATCCAAAAGGGTCAAAAACCCTTTACTGCATTCTCCAATCTTTGGTTCGTGATAGTTATGGACTCCTCAGGATTCTTCATCAACGCGCCTCTGTTTTTCTTCTCCAAAAACCTTCATAGCCCAAGGTTGGTTCACACACTGCCACGTGGTAGATATCTAACCACACCCAGGCTTGGTCAACCTTATGCCTCGTGTAGATAAGGGTTAACCTTGGTCAAGTCAACCAAACCCAAGATCAACACTAATCAAGTGAAGGACTAGTCAAAGTGCCACATCATCAACCACATGGCACACATAGTGCCAACCAGGCACAATTACCTCTCCACAGACACAGTCTTCCCACAGCATGTGAATCCCTTTGCCACATCACCGATTGTCCCTCTTTTTGATCAAAATATCGACAAGTTGTAACTTGCAATCCAGGAAGAATTTGGACACTCTCCAAAAAGGAAAAGTCATCGTCTTTTCGAGCTCTACACACTTGTCAAGTCAGAATCATTGTTAGCAATTAGACATTGCCAATATTGAAAGAAATCAATTGGTAAGACCTTTGCAACAAATGAAAAAGCGACGCATGAATGCAAAACACATGCCAAAAGCACAAGTGCATGAGAGGACCATAGCACATAACATGGCATCCACACATAAAGCATTAAGGCACATGGAAGAACATAGCATCATGCATCAAGCTACGTCAAGCGAAGAAGTGAACACCATCAACATGAAGCATTGAGAAGCCCATCCTAACCACCTTTAGCCATATGTTTGTAAATCAAACCTAACCACTTGAGAGTAGCTATGAAAGCACCCAGGGGAGGTATTGACATGTAGAAACCACACTTGACCACCTTAAGTAGCAATGTATGCACTAAGGAGAGGTGATGGATTCGTAACTCACATCTGACCACCTTGCAGTAGCCAAAGGATCATGGCACCAAGGGGAGGTGTTGAGAGTTGTGGTGCCATGAGCACATAGATTAAAGGCTAAGGTATGGTGTAGGAAAGAATTAAAGTAGCCACCCTAAGATGTGGACTACATGATGTGGAGATTGGATTGAGGATATCCACAAGGAGAGATGTGGATCATAGGATCCCACAAATGTTAACTATTCAAAGGGCACTCTCTATATAAGAGGCCTATCATGTATTGTTGTGTACAAGTGGAGAAATGCACATTCACTCAAGATTTTGTTTATGAGTCCAAGCTAATCTATCTTGGAACCTAATTGACTTGAGGTACATGCCATGAGAACTCTTTTCATCATGTTTCCACACAGGTTCCATCCACCTTAGAGCGCTCCATAGATCCTGAGGCATGCATGTTTTCTCATATGATCCTTTTCTTCAAGAGTTGCTCACAATTGCCATTTGTGAGTTCAAAGTTGAGGATTGACATGCTCAAAAAGAATTTTGGAAGATGTTGAACGATATTGTACAAAAGAATGGATATGAAAAACTTGAATTCAGAGGTTTTATGGGTGATGAGGCAAGTGCAAATTGGATTGATGTACGCACTATGTACTTTGGTGGACAATCTCATCCACACAAGGAACAATCTTGCACCTTTCATTGGGAGAAAAGCATGGTGAGCCATACAAAATGTTGTATTAAACCATCTTTTCAAGAGGAGCATAAAATGTTGTGTAGAGAATGGAAAAATGCAAGCTTAGATGTTGTAGCAGCAAATTGCAAGCAGGCTTTACAAAAGTGGTGGAGAAGCGGGCATGCTGTGAAAAATGAATTGCCATCTCTTGAAACGTGGCTGGCATGGTGGGAGATTCGAGCAATGCATTGGAGTTCATGGTTATTAACTCAAGAACAAGATGGTCCATTCATGCCAACAACAAATCTTGCAAAAACCAAACACTCAAGCATGAGGGTAGCTATTGGGTATAAAAAACACTTGTCTTTGTATGAGGCTACTTTAGTTGACCTTACAATGCCTCTGATGTAGAGTGCCCACGCTAATGCACACTTGGTGGGTGGATACACTAGCATTGGACCGGGTTTACAAGAAATCAGGGATCGCTTCCTATCAAAACAAGGGGGTGAAGGTAGCAGGGTGTGAGAGAGAAATGGAGAGTTCAAGGAGGATGGAGGCGGAGATCCATGGTTTAGAGAGAGAGAGAGAGTACATGAGATAGAAGCAATGGCAAGTAGATCTTTATTCATGATATGAGCCTCTTATATAGGCAAGAAATTACAAAGCACCAAACTCCTCAAATCTCTCAATCAATCTCTACATTCTCTTAATCACTCACCACACTCCTTGATTCACTTGAATCACACCTACTAGAATCCTTACCCACTCTAGCACACCCACTCTCACACACTCCTAGCATAGGACTCCTAGCCCTTAGGCACACACCCATACATCAATTTGACTCTACATACCCCCCCACAAATTGATGACCTCATCCCTTGGCAATAGTACATGGGATGCTCCATGATGGCCCTACCAATATCTCACTCCTCTCTCGGTAGTAGTATCTGGGATGCTCCAAGTCATAGCCCCAACCAGTACTCACTCTTAGGACTCTTGGTTTCTTATGTATCTTGGGGTTTTCTTGGTAAATTGACTAAGGGTATAGACCTTGGACCTACACATCTTAAAAACACTCAAAACCCAATACAATCATAGGACTATCCATGGCAGAGTACCATTATTTGACACACAAAATATTCCTAATTTGAATATATGGGGAAAACTCCCCCCTTGATGGAAGTCCTTTTGCATCTTCGTTTCCATGCCACCATGGTGTCGGTTCCATATATGTAAAAGGAAATATTTGATGATGTCCATGTGGATGATGATGTCGATCGTGCCCATGCCGATGTAGACTCTTTGCCATTGTTGTTGTAAAGTCCATGTTTGGTACCATAGTGCTTCTTTCCACAAGGTATGACCATTTTCAAGAGCGGAGAATCCACAATTCTAGCCATGTAGAGCTCAAGAAACTGAGCAACTTTGCCTTCTATACCTCGGTCAAATTCTTAATATATAAAGAGTTTTGAGGCTTGGAAAGTTTGATGATGTGATAGTTATGTTTCTATGTAGAACCTGTGCTTAAGAGGCATTGTGCTTAGCAGGAAATATATGTGTTCACATGTAGTAGAATAACTGTGCTTGTAGAGACCTATGTGCCACGTGGCTGCTGATGTGACAGTTGTGTTCCTATGCAGAGGAAACTGTGCTTCACTGGAGGTTATTGTGTGCCAGGTGTCAGCAATCTGGAGGGTCTAGAAACCTTAGGATAAAACAAGGAAAAAACTAATTAAAAATAGACGATAATGACACCGACGACGGAGTGTATGGTGGAAAGAGAGCAGCGATGATGGAACATGAAGATCCGTAGTGGCGACGAAGCCCACAAAAGCTATCACGATGGAGTAGCAAGCATCTTTCACCCATTGATGGTGTAGTGACACAGGAGAGAAAGCTTATATATTAGGCAAGGTCCTCCAAGAAGAATACGCGTTGATTTAGGTCGGCCAACATTGTTTGAGGAATTTCGAACAAAGAATCGACGATTTCTCCCTCAATATTGCACCAAATCAATTTAGATTTGAACTGTAAGTAGCTTGGGTCATCGCACAAGCTGTGGTAGAGGCAATTTTGCAATGGTGAAGTATGCAAAGAGTATGTAGAGAAGAATCACGCGGTGAAAAACCGATCCTCGCGGGTAGTTAGTGCAAAATGTCGAGCATTCCTTGGCTATAGACTTTCACCCTGATGAGATTGATCTCCAACTCAGAGGGTTTCAAAAATCATGCATTGTGGCTCACAAATTTTATCCCTCAATACACATCACGAATTCTAGACTAAGCTCATGGAGGCTTGTAAGCTAGCTCTGATACCACATGAAGGTACCAGGGTGTGAGAGAGAGAGTAACGGAGAGTTCAAGGAGGATGGAGGTGGATATCCATGGTTTAGAGAGAGAGAGTACATGAGATAGAAGCAATGGCAAGTAGATATTTATTCATGATATGAGCCTCTTATATAGGCAAGAAATTACAAAGCACCAAACCTACTCTCACACACTCCTAGCATAGGACTCCTAGCCCTTAGGCACACACCCATACATTAATTTGACTCTACAGGGGGAACTACTCCTACCAAAAGACTCATTGACTTGATCCATGATGCAATGGATGAAGTTGGTATTTCTTGTCAAGAAGCACAAAAAGAGCAACAATCTGTGTGATGGAAACGGCGTATTTTTTCCTCATCGGGTGTTGTACTTGAGAATGATAGTCATAGGCCAGAGTATGTAACCACCACAGTGAGCAAAGGGAAGACCGCTAGTGTGAATGTGCCAAGAGCCTCAATGCCCATTGTGATAGAGAGAAACATAGCTAAAACATTATGGGGCATTCAAAGGACATATCCCAAATCAAAAGTGATATGCTTTGGTCTATTAGTAGAAACAAAGCAACGGTGTGGTGCACTCATTAATCCAACAAGTCTTTGTCTTGAAAGTGGAGTGCCAGCACCATGTTTCTTGGGACGACGATCCTATCTTGGATCTGCAACTACAACAAGTGGTGTGCGTGAGGGTCATGTATGGTTTTGTGCATTTGTGAGCACACATTGCTGGAATGTGGACACCATGTTGGTGATTGCACCTCCTGGGCCAACTCCAGGTGTGTGGCCAATAGCAAAAGGAACAAATCTTTCATTAGAAGAAGTAGTGAGCCTTGGAAGTTCCAGATTCTTACTAGAGACAAACACTACCACTACAATGAGCCCAAGGGTTGCAGCAGGCTTGGGTGCCTCACAAATAGTAACAAACTCTTTCAGGCCTAAGTATCGGAATGGAAAAGGTATTCATTGGCGTTCAAAGCTCACTAAAGAGTTTCAAGAAAGCATACAGAAAGGACACTTCCTTGTTGTTTCCATTGTGAGAGAAGATGTTGTCATCTGTAATCAATCTCACATGTTTCATGTCAGCACTGAGGGGTCCCATGCAGCTAGAGTGCATTATGTAGTGACGGTGTCTGACTTTCCAAATTGCTCGTGTCCTAATTTTCAAAAAAGGGAAGCAAAGCATAAGACATACCTTCCTTGCAAACACATGTATTATGTTTTCTTGCAAGTCTTGAACTTGGATGCAACTATGCACGAGTTTATGCACCAAGAAGCATTAACAAAGGTGGAACTATTTCAAGCACTTTCAGGTCATCGTTTCTATGCAAACTCAAGAATGCCTTGATGAATTGTATTCTACCTACATATTTTGTCTAAGACAATTTTGGATGCATGGTTACCACTGGCATATGTATTTGAGCAAAGGAGTATTTTAGAGTTATGTTTGGATCACTTAACTAAAAAAATGGCTACTTTGGTTCCTTTTATTGAAATTATATATAGTAAGAGATTTCTTTTAATGGAATGATTTTTGTAAATTATTGCTAGTGATTCTTTACCTAGTTATGTTTCCTTGTACACAACACACCTTTCAATGCTTTTGGGTGAATGATTTTTTGTTTTTCAGCTTGGAGCTTTCTTTCAGTGTAACAATATTTTTTTGAATTGGTAATCATGAAACAAATTCAAATAGATATTTATCATTGCCTAGCTGCTCGGTTTAGACTTTGGCTCATTCCCAGTTGCTCATGAAATGGGCATCCTCCACACAACTAACCATGGAAGTTGAGAGGTCTCCCAAGAGGGACAAAATAGTCCAATCAATCGTGATCAAGTGCCCCTCCCTCCTCCGTGGGGTCCTGGCATGGAGCATCTATACCAACAAGGGGAGCAAGAAAGGCAAAGCGAGGAGATGGAGAGATTAAAGGGGCCACAATAAGATGAAGTATTTGGCAGGCTCATAGATATCATGAACCTTGGCCCCAATCTGCCAAGCAAGCAGACCGCACAGAAGGGCACCATCATCCCTCTGTGCCTCAAGATTGTCACATATGAGGAGCCTCTAGTATGAGCTAAGCAAGAGCCTGAGCCTGACTCATAGCCTCAGTAAAAGGCAAAGGGAACAAGGACAAAGAAGACCCCTAGGCATGAGAGGCCACCTAGATAGACCCACCAGACACAGGAAGAGGATGTAAGAAAATAATACAATGTCTGTGCTCAACAGATAACAGGATCTCGTACGCAAGAGAGAAAACAAGATAGTATGATAATAAAAAATTTGATTACTGTAGAACTGATACAATAGATGGCGCTGCGTGCACTCCTGTGAAAGAAGCTTCGATGGCGTGCTGGAAACAATAGAAGATGGAGGCTGGATGCTAAGGAATCAGGGTTGCTGTAGCCAGTGATGAATTGGGCTTCACAGGCTTGCTCTTATATAGCCACCAGGTTAGGCTCAATTGGGTGACCGACCCAGTCCACCCAAAACGGTGGACTAGGGGTCGGTCCCGAAATAGGCCACTGACCATACGATAGAACCGATGCGCAAAACAGAGCAACTGACCTACGGTTACCGTTTGGCCGATCCAGGATCATCTGAGGCTCCAAACGGGCCTCGCGACCCGAGAGTGGGCTACCCCGGGAAATGCTCCGTCTATCCTCAGTGCAGTCAGTCAAGGGATGCCTTCCCGCACTTGCATGTAGCCTAGTTGGCGGTGTGCCAACTCTATCTGAAGCCGTCCAGCCATCAGGCCACACATGGCCTCCATTTGGTGTCCAAACCAGGACCTACCAGATAACCGAGCTACTCAAATGCCTTCTCCTCATATGGGGGGCTTACAAGTAGAGTTAGTTGATTCCCGCGTAGTTACACAAAGTGGAGCATTGATATCTAACAGAGGAGTCTGAAGAGGAGGTTGCAAGGGAGGAGAGATGACAGAAGTTCAAAGCGGACAAGCGGCCATGGAGCCATGCCTAGAGGCCCCAGGCAGAGTCCCCCAAAGATTAAGAGGCACAAGAAATTAGGCATGAAGTCACTTCAAGAGATCCACAAGTTCCAAACCACTATGGATAATCTTATTCCCCGTGCACCCTTCCAATGTGTTGTATGTGAAATAGCATAGCATTACAAGGTTGATGTGCATTTCACTTCAGGCGTTATGGGAGCAACTCAGAAGGGGATAGAGCAGATGGAAGTTGGTCTTTTTGAAGACTCGAACTCATGCACTATCCATGCCAAAAGAGTAACAGTGATGGATAAGAATCTTGCACTCGCCAAGCACATCCACTCCAATCCCTCCCTTAGGCCCTAGATGTTGTTTAGGTTCACTTGTTGTAATCTAAATAATTTTGTGAATCTTTACCCTTTGATGCCAATGGATAAAATATATTTTTATGTTCTATTACTGTTCCCATGTTATTATACATGTTATGTGATGCTTTCCATCACTTTATGCAAGTTTAGTGTGAATTTGAGTGGTCAAATGATGTTTTTTTGACATGGCACAAAAGGGAAAAGTGTTCAGCATCACGCAGGGAGCCCAAAAAGGTAAAAACCTGCTATGGCATGTATGGATCCTGTTTGACTAAGTCAAACAAGCTCCATACGCACCATAGCGGGTTTTGACCTTTTTGGGCTCCCCGTGAACACTTTTCCCTTCTACGCCAGGGTGAGATTCTTGGTGTATTGCTTAGAAATGACCATTATAGTGCAAAAAGTTATCTAATAACATGCTTTTGAATAGAATAGTGAATGAAAATATTAAATTAAATTCCAAAAACAATTAAAGTTACACAATGACACTATAAAAGAAATTTTGTAAAAGAACACAAAATGGGACACTGTAGAAAAAGTATATCTGTATTCATATAAAATAAAAGTTATGTACAATAAGGCTTCACACCCTTTCTCTCTTCTCTAAAACATTGACAATATCGGGCTTTGAATTCCCACATAGACTCCTAGCTCTAAGTCAATAGAGCATCAACGCTATTGTCATTGTTACTGGCCAGGGACATGGCTACTGACGTCAATGCCATACCTTGAAAATTGGTTCCAAAAGCATTGAGGGTAGCCATGCGGTTCACCAAAATGACCTTGTCAGTATTCCGACTGATGTCAGCATGACCAATCACTCGTCATGACAAGGCCTTGCACTTCAGGAGGTCCTCAATGCCTTGTGGCAAAACTTTTTGTGGATAACCACAAAGCACCCTTTTGCTTGGCCAAGGTAATGTGCCAGTGAGTGATCTTGCCCAAAGCTACTGTGAACAAGGCGTTGTCGAGATGATAAGAGGTCAACCTTAAATGCCTCCTACAACAATCCAACATTACATTAGAATGCCAATAAAGCAAAATCATACCAAGAGAGAATAAATTCAAAGCTCATATTTTCTTATCACTATGGAGTCATCATGCTCAATCCCTTCCTCTTTGTTAATGAAGATGGATCCAGAGGCCTCTGCTGTCCAGAGTGAGATGTGGAGGCTTCTTCTGGCATACCAAGTAGGTCAGAGTAGATGAATTTTTTTGCGTCTTTGATTTTGGCTTATGTGAAAGCAAGAACTTCTTCTATTGAATCATCTGCTCCCAAAAACCCAGGTTCTTGCATAGTCATGTCCACCTTGTATCCACACAGGACACCAAGTTCATCCTCCCAAAGATCAAACATAACCACGATGTTATGGAGAAAGAGGTATTGCTCTCCATCGACAAGAAGGGGAGCAAGAAACCGTATCACTGTTGCAGGGTCAATAGAGGTGGTGCCCGAGGTAGATTGAATTTGAGAAGTATGGTAGTTTGGTAGCTAGGAGAAAGTCTATGGCTATGATAGTGAGACTTTGAAACTAAAGTAACTTTATAACCTATATATACCCAAATGTTCTAAATATAAATAATAAAATGAATTATATTTTTTTGGGGAAAAACTTGACGTTGACATGAAACAAAACCTTCAAAACATCAAAATTAATTGCACCACTATGAATTGGAAAATGTCAAAATCCACACTTGTTCCACCCCACATTGTTTACCATCTTCAGGGATAAAAGTGGCACTATGCATGTGCTTCTTTGCATGCTTTCCTACCTTTTCACCATTTAAGGTAAAGTGAAAGGACTCAGACATGCCATCCTCCATGACCAATAGGTGTTCCCGCACATCCCTGAGATTCCATTGTGATGAGATGGTCACATTCTCAACATCTCCTAAATGAGAATCAATACATAAACTTACCCCTATAGTATCATCATCGTTAGAGTCAAGGGGGAGCCAATTGCCACCTATTTTCTTCCAGCGCCTACATTGGAAAGAGAAATATAACATTTATTGGGAGATGTGGCACTTGGCAACCACATTGTCCTTACATACATGGCATTGAAATAGATTACCCTTATGTTCACCTGAATGGCTTCCCCAATTCACCCCAAGCAATTCCTCAAGGCCATTCTCATGTAGGCACTTACATGACCACATGGTTTTTGTTTTGTGCAACTAGATATTCTGAAAACAAGAAGCAAAAATGTGCAAAGGCATAAACTAAGACAACCTTACCCATTTAGAGCCAAATGCAAACTTCATGGCCATGTCCACATCCTTTGCAATCTTTTCCTTGTATGATTGTACTGTTCTTGTGTCCACCATGCTATAATCCATGTCTTCAAGTTGTGGTGTTGTAATGCATTGAAGATGGCCATAGCTTGATGCCATCCTTGGGGTAATGTACTTGGAATTATACAATAGATATTTCTCTATTTCAAAGCAGAGGACTTCTCTCTATCATGCATTTGCCTTCCTAAATCCTCATGAATGGTGGTAAACTTACCTAAGAAGCACTCGACTAGTTCCCACTCCTCAAATTTTGAAGGAAATACATGTGCTATGCACAAGTACTATTTCAAAATACAATTTCAAACTGACTCATTACACTTAGAAATCTTACACAAAGTGCATACTTACAATGTGATGGTATTGTCAATTGATTGCTTGACAGAGCAAGGCGCATGTCCTTCCACATGTAGATGTTGCACCTTTGCAAGCCGTCCTTTCTTCCCAAGCTGTAACTTCATGATACGGCCCTTCCATTCATGCAAAATATCAACTCTCTTGCTCTTGGGAAGCTTATGTGGACCCTTGGTAGATTTTCTCATGACTATCCATTTATTCAAGCTGTAGGTGCACGGCACCCATTCACCAATGCATTTTTGCTCTTGTGGGACACATACGACATGTATGGTCTCCTCACCATGCTTGTACAAAGGTCGCAACCGCAAGAGTGGACCTCAAAGTGCAGCTTGGAGGGAGAGAGCAACTTCGATACAGGGAGAGAGAGGGAGAGGGGGGGAAGGTATAAAGGGTGCAACTAAAGGTGGAGAGTAACTCCAAGAGGTGTTGTAGCTAGGAATGGAGGGGGAAAGAGCATAGGGGGATAAGTAGCTACTCCAGGAGATGTTGTAGCTAGGAATGGAGGGAGAAAGAGTAGAGGGGTATGAGCAGCCACTACAGGAGGTATTGTAGCTAGGAATGGAGGGAGAAAGAGAAAAGGGGGATGAGCAGCTACTTTAGGAGGTGTTGTAGCTAGGAATGGAGAGAGAATGAGCAGCTACTATAGGAGGTGCTGGACAAAAAGAAAGACAGTGGACCAAAGCAGGAGGGGGAAGAGCAGCTACCAAATGAGTTCCCACATTTGAAAAATGGAGGGAGAATGGAGCTAGACGAGAGAAGAGGAGGGGGCAAGCCTGCAACAAGCTAAGAGGGGGGGAGAAATTCAACCAAAAGGGCCCACTGCCTCTTCAATGAATTGTAGGATTGTTTGGGGGAGGTGCATATGAAGGAACCAAGGAGAAAGGAAGAGAGACACAAAGCATGAATTTGAGGCAACAGTTGCAAATTTTGATTGATGATCCATATGCAAGTACAAGGGCATCATTTATAGGCTGGGCAACCTTCTCTTTTGACATCACAGATGAGTTCACTAGACCTCCACCTCACACACCTAATTGACCTAACTCTAGGACACACTCACACTTGACTATGTCCATAAGTATGTCCCCTAAACATCAATTTATCCAACACCCCCCCTTAAATTGATGACGTTCTACCTTGGCAGTAGCCCTTCCTGTCTCACTCCAGTTGCATTGGCAATAGGCACATGTGGATGCCTAGCTCCAGCAAGGCCTCACTCCAAATCTGGCTACCTTAGTTTACAACAAGAGAGTCCACCCGGAATATGTGTCTTTGGGTATCACCATAGGACATATGACTCAAAGCAGGCAAACATGACTAACTAAAATGGAAATAACATATCATTCAAGGGGGACATCCCAGGGCAAAGAACCCTTATTGACCACATTGAAAAGCATATGTAACTAACCATTATCTATCAAGAGTGATAGATCATGCAATATAACAAATAGCACTCGTTGTTCAGATGTGGCGTAAAGATTCTTGAGCTTAGCTTTGATCTCCATGGCTGAAGCATTGAGATCAATGTGATGAAGCAGTTTGTTATCCATCCTCATACCAATAAGGGCCATTGCTTTGTCATATTGTGCATCCCTAGCTGCTGTGACTTCACCATGAGGACAAGACTCCATAAGAGGGATTTGGATTGATCTAAAACCTTGATGTGCTCCCTGATGATGAATACATAAATCCGCAAGATGTGTCGATGCTAGAGAAGAAACAAGCCATGCTCAGACCATGATCTCTTGGACAAATGTTGCTATTACATAGCGTGGAGGTCTAGTTTCTATCTTGAGATGGAAGTAAAATCACTTGGCTAGAGCTAGATCTTGTAGACAATCTGTCGCTTAGACAGAAATATAGGCAGCAACCAATCTGCACAATTTATATCGTTGCTATCACACAATCATGCCATTCTTGTAGATGATCTTAGTTGTTTAAAAAATTGCAATAGGTGCTTAGGAAACAAGATCCACTGCTTCCCAACAAAGCTCGGATTGATCAGGACATTGAAGATTGAAGGAGGCGAAGCTTCATTGTGGCATCAAAATGTTGATAGTAGAGATTAGCATAGGTTGCAATAACGTTGATAGCATTAGATTAGCACAGGTAAGTTTTGACGAACGAGTAGTAGTGGCAAACAGGGTAGCGTAGATGATCAGTGCAGGACCATATCAACACGCAGCACTTGGAGATGTTGATCATTGTGCAGGTATAGTTTTGAGCAATAGCAAAAGTCACGATCAGCATTAGGTCATCAGTCGAACAGTAGATGTCGAGTAGCAAATGGCAGACATCTCAGATTGTCAAAGTAGCGCTTGTTGATGATGACCCATAGATGGTAGCTATAGGTGATGGATTTCAAAACATTACGAGGGAACTTGATATCCTTGGATCAATCGACAGGCTGAGCAGCAAGACCAAAGGCATGTGAAAGAGCTCCAACATAATGGCAGTCAAAAGATGCAAGCTGAAGCAGTTGCTGAGAAAAAGCATCACATTGGGTAGCGATGAGGAAACAAAGCAGGTCTGTGCAGGGAGAGGAATGCCATCAGGCAGGAGCTTCAAGGTGGCTCTGATACCACATGAAGGAACCAAGGAGAAAGGAAGAGAGACATGAAGCACGAATGTGAGGCAATAGTTGCAGATTTTAATTGATGATCCATATGCAAGTATAAGGGCCTCATTTATAGGCTGGACAACCTTCTCTTCTGACATCATAGGTGAGGTCACTAGACCTCCACCTCATACACCTAATTCACCTAACTCTAGGACACACTCACACTTGACTATGTCCATAAGTGTGTCCCCTAAACATCAATTTATCCAACAGCATATGGGAGGAGGGTCAAGTATGGGTTGAGGGAGGGGGATGGTTTGAGTGGTCCCCAATGTAGGAGGAGTAGCCAATAGGGGCTATTTGTAGGTTTGCCCACCCTCCACCTCAACATGGCATTGCCCCACAAAAAGGAGCACTCCCATTGGTACACCTCAAATACCTCACTAATCCCTTGAAATTAGGAAACACTAATTGGGGGCCCTTTGGAGATCCCAATTCTCCCCTAATGGGTTGCTTGTGTAGAGGCTGCACCAAACATTGTCTCTCTTAGGAAACATATGAGGATTGGTCAATGGGCCTTCTCTCAACAATCCTCTCTTAAATTGTTGGGCCACTCGATTGATAAGATCAGTGGCTATTTCATCAATATTCGCACCCTTAGAAATTGGATTTGCCTCCTTAGCCTCACTTGTGCTACTAATCTTTCCTAGATGGCACACTTTAGATGAAGCTACTGGGGACTTTTTTGGTTGGGCCTTGTCCTTCATGTTGTCATCCAAGAGTACAACAGTCTTGTTTGCACAACTCAAATGACATACGGTTTAGGGTAATGATATGGTCATGTAGCTTAGCATCCCTTGCCTCAATGAGGAAGCATGGAAATAAGCATTCATTGCTCATCCTCTCATGAGGCTCACAAGTGGGAAATCAAGTGTCTAATTTTTGCAATATATTCTCATAGGATCATGTGTCCTTTTTGCTTAACCTTGTACAACAAGTTGATAGGGCTCCATTTGGGACCAGCGCGGGAAAACCCTACTATGAATGCTTTTCTTAGCATTTCCCAATTTATTTTCTCTTTCACGCCTAGATCCATATACCATTGGCCTACCTTTCCATCAAGGATCAACCCAAGATCATTGACCTTATCCAAGTCACCAATGTCCTTGAAGGTCTTGCAAATCTACTCAAACCTTTTGACATGGGATATCGGGTCTCTCTCTGCTACGAATACGGTTATGATCTTGGAGATGGTGACTAGATGGCTCCTAGAAGCATTATTATCTCTCCTAAAAAAATTTGGCCATGTAGACCCCCTTCCTAGTGCTTGCACTAGGATCCTCATAGCCTCACCTATAAGTACAGGCTGTGCTACAGGTGGAGGTACTTGAGGGGCTAGCATGGTGCCATGACTGGATGGCCTTTGGGGTGGATTATATAATGTTATAGGCTGTGTAGGCAATGTGTTAGCTAGTTCCAGCCTAATAGGACTACATGGTAGTCTTGGTCATATTGGCTGCATTAGTGTGGATCTTGCCATGGGAATATTCACCTTAGGCACTGTCCTATAGGGTATAGCCAAAGGGAAAGGAATGACTTCTAGGGATTCTACCCAATTAAAGTATAGATTGGGGCAAGGGTCCATTGTATATGGAAGAGTATTTTCCCCAAATTCCATCTATTCATTTCCTTGCCCTTTAGGACTCGGTGGCAAAAAACTGGGTACCTAAGGCTCAGAGGTTGTGGTTAAGGATGGCTTACCTTCATAGAATTCAACATGAGGACCCATAGGATCCCCAGTCGAGATGGGCATTAGGTAACTTTGAGCACTATCTGATGCAGATGTTGGAGGAGAGTCTTGCTTCTCCTTGGGCACTCTACTTTGCTTGGAAAAAGGGTTGACCAAATCTAGGTCAAACAAGCCAAACCATCCCATGAAATTTGAGAAGGATTCCCTTAGTCTTATGAGGTGAGCATATGACATGGTACCACTGAGAGAGGGACATAGAGACCACATGCAAGATAGAGAGTGCCTAGAGCACATTCTATTTAGGCCTAACCTATCATAGAATTTATTAGGGGGTGATCGACAGAGACAAGGGGTCACTCTGGACATACCCCGGAGAGTTTAAAGATGGAAGGTACCATGTCCCCCACCACCACAATGCGAGACAGCTCAATAGACCTAGATACAAGATATGATCATAGCTCATCGGCGGAGAGCCATCATATGCTGGGCTTCGATTTTTGAGTCCCAACTGACTTGTCTCAGTTTGTAATTGGATAGATTGATTTTGATTCATTTTGTACTTGATTGATTATGATTTTGCTAGCATAGATTAGTACTCTACAGGGGCCCTAGCACATCATTTGCTACATCCCATTGAGGCTTGTATGAGTATGGTTTTTCTTTGCACTTTGTCACATAGGCACATGAGGATTCCCATGAATGTTAATACATCTTTCTTTCTTTCCTTCTCTCTCTCTCTCTCACACACACACACACACACACACACACACACACACACACACACACACGCACGCACGCACGCACGCACGCACGCATGCACGCATGCATGCACGCGTGCACATGCGCATACACAAACACATAGAGAGTGATTAACTTAGCTGATAGTGTGCTTGCCACCGAGGGACCTGCAACAATGGAGAAAAGATGAGTGTCGCCAAACAAGAAATCAACAAATGAACAATATATAAAATGATGTAGGATGTGGATTTGCAATATGAAATTCATCATCAAGACAAGAATGAATGAAGATGCTAGACATTCAACCTTGGAGGCACAAGTGCATAATCAAAAAAGATTGAAGTCAATCGATTGCTCCACTTCCCTTGGCCTCTCTAAACTTCTTAGGTAATAGAGTTGCATGAATGTTCAGATAAGGCAAGGAATAACCTTATTCTTATTATTGTTGCATTCCTAGAAAGATCCAAGATCCTTGTAGTGAGATTTGCATGGCAACAACCATGTATACAAGAGCTCCAGCTCCAACACACTTGCTTGCCTTTTAAAAACTTACAATGCTACTGACTAGAAATAGAAGGCCACTTTCTCAGTGCCTCTTCCACCTTCATCTACAGCCATGGGTAGGCAATTCGGATTGCAATTATAGGGTTTCTTGTGTTTTTGTTTTATGTTTTCCCACCCTATGTTTTGCATCATCATCATCCACTAACCTAGAAACAAAAGGCCAACTTTCTCAGTGCCTCTTCCACCTTCACCTACAGCCATGGGCGGGCAATTTGAATTGCAATTATAGGGTATCTAGTGTTTTTGTTTTATGTTTTCCTGCCCTTTGTTTTGCATCATCATCATCCACTAACCTTTGATTCAAATGTTGAACCCCTACCTCCTAAACCACACTTACTTGAATTCAAAAATTAAAGAAAATCTATCCTTATTTTCAAAAAACTACATTTACTATATTGGCAAAATTTTCCAATATATATATTTATGATTTCAAAATTTGGCTAATTTTCATGGAATTTATTTATAATTTTATAATCTTAAAGGCTAAAATTAGCTCCTTTTTTAAATTTAGTCTCAAAATTTGATGAATATACTAAGATTTTATTTTAATAAGAGCATATAAAATTTCACAAGCCTTCTAAAACTTTTGATAATAATAAAACTAATAGGAAAAAAGAATCCCTATTTGACAACATCTAAATACAAGACTTTTATAGGCTCGGTTGGCCTTATCTTCCACATACATGTACCTAATTAATGATGCTAGTGTGATTTCATGTCACACAATCAAACCAAATATAATCTAATCCCAAATGTCAAGTGACCCTTCAAGCTCACATAGGAAACGAACCCCTTCCACAACACTGACACTAAAACTGAAGTCCTAGTTCTCATACTGGGCTCCAAAATACCCAACAAACTCCCTTTCAAATAAAAGATGGTGAGACCCAGCATAAAAAGAGAGAATTTATCTCCAACTCCAATGCAATACTGAAAGGAGGTAGCCTTTGCATGTGCACCTCCTGTGCCCCCTTCAACTAGCTTGCGACTGGCAGTTGAGGCATCCCTCAATCACCCCCCCTAGCTCCTAACTAGGTACAAGGTATATTTTTAATATCTAGAACTAAGCATCTCACACAAAGAATCAAATTCAATCATTTTTGGGGGACTACCGATGGTAGATTAGCCTTATTGAAATTCGTCAAATGTATTGATGACATGAGTTTTTGCAACGTGGATCTTTTCCCACATTTTTTTGGCAATGGTCTTGAATTCAATGTTATTCACAAAAGAGTCTATAATACTTAGGCCAATTAGGGAAATGGATTTCTCATGATATGGTAGCCACATTTTGTGTGTCTCTATCTCAATCTCTCAAATCTTAGTCAACACTTGAGACCATCTTCCATGCTCACTCTCGTAGCATTCTGAGTTGTATAACAGTTTTTTCTCCATGCAAGAGTTCATACAGACTAATCAAATAGCTACTTTATCCTTTGATAAAGACACAACACAGTACTTATTATTTTAGTTCAAAATGTGATGCCAGTCAAACTATCTATTGCTATCATGGTATATCTAAGAAAGAAATGTTTCAACCAAAGAACCATGTTGATTAATGATGGAGGTTCAACAACATCATAAAAAGTTGATGATATGTATGAAACAACATGGAATAATTTTAATTTCCATACTTTTGGCCAAACTGTCAGAAGGCGTTCACTATATACAAAAGTAAGACTGTCATGTGCGTTCATGGGCTATATTAGAAATCACTTATATATTAATTTTGAGTAAATAAAATGGGCCCCTTTCCTATAAAAACATTACAACTTTTTCCAAAGTCTATAAATTTTTTTAACTACATTAGTTAGCAATGTCATTTGATGGGTAGTGGCAAGTCGGTAGAGCTAGGATTGTGCTTAGAGCCAAATAGGCCCAAGTTGATTGTAAAGAATGAGGAAAGAGAGTGGTATAAAGGGAAAAGAGTTAGACCTCCCTTCAAAAGGTAGCATGTATAAAAGGCCAAATGGTTGACTTTGGTCTTCACTTGTTGGTTCCACACATTAAAATACAAGCTCTCTTCCTCCCTGTTTGGAGTTGTCTCTTGTTCCCTCATAGTGCCTTTCATGAATGCCATGATCTCTTCACCTCTTCCCTTATTATTCTCCTCCTCTCCCTTCTCCACTTCTGTCTCCCCTCCCTCTTCTTCTCCTTATGGATTCATGATTGCAACAAGCTAGGAGTCGCTAGAGTGACACTAGTGGATGGCATTTGCATGCATTGCTCTCAACCCGAAGTAGCTTGGAGGAGTACTCCATCAGTGTTTGATCCCCATAACATGTGAGTCATTGCCAAAGACCACATTTTTTAAACTATTGCTAAGGAGTTCCAAGTGCACTTTTGCATTGTATTTTCTTCTCTCATTACCCACCCATTACCCAATGCTAAGTATTGTAGAGAAAGCTATTGGTTTTTGTTGGAAAACGTGGGATAGAAGAGATGCATCTTGGAAGAGAAGTGAGAACATAAGATGCAAACCAGAAGTTTGTTCTTTTGATTGTGAGAGGTGACTATCTCTTATAGAAATGGGGAGAGAGTGGCCTAAATTAGTGGCACCCATCCTACATCAATGGAGGTAACTCCTAAATCATAGGAACTCCACAATCATAGGCACCACCCCATGTGGGGGCCTTTGCATTACATCATCACCTATGTCATGGCCTATGGCACTAAGTGTGCCTCTTCTACACACACACACACACAACCATATGACTGCTAGTGGATGCACACATGCACCGAGCAAGCCCTTGATCACACACATCCCAACATACCCCCCCTCAAGGGTTTGCCTCATGCTCTATCAAGGATACATCTAGTCACATAGTTTCTCATGCCATCTCATGGTGGTCAAGGATGTTGTGTGTTCTTTTGATTGTCAGAGAGGTGACTCTTTCTTATAGAAATGGGGAGAGGGTGGCCTAAATCAGGACACCTCTCCTACATCAATGGAGCTAACTCCTAAATCATAGGAACTCCACAATCACAGGCACCACCCCATGTGGGGGCCTTTGCATTACATCATCACCTATGTCATGGCCTATGGCACTAAGTGCGCCTCTTCGACACACACACACACACAACCATATGACTACTAGTGGATGCACACATGCACCTAGCAAGCCCTTGATCACACACATCCCAACAGTTTTTAGTGTATAGGGACGTGTGAGTAAAAGAGAGGTGTTGAAATTCATTAAAGTGATTAGTGTTCAAAGTTTGTAGAAAGGTAGATCGGGTGATTGCTAAGGTGTGCATAATTGCAAATCCCAACAAAAGCACTAAGAAATGCTGCTAGGAGTAATTTTCAAAGTGGCCTAAAAGGGAAAATTTGTCACTTTTTACAAAACACCCCATTTGGCCTTCAAATTTTGTTTTTTCTTGTCGTTTTTTGCATAGTATAGATTGGGTAGTATAGCACCCCCCACACAAAAAATCTTGAGTAAAAACTCTAGAAATCAACAAAATGCCTAAAAAATAGTCAACAAAACTATGTGTTTGTGTGTGATTGCATTAAGCTTAATGCAGTGAGTCCTCAAGTCATTGTAATTTGAGTTAAGAAGTCACCACATTGGAAAGTCATCATTAAGAAGTCGATGCGTTATCTACTTGTTGCATAAAAAGTCATTGCATTAGCTAGTCTTCGCTGCATTAGCAATTCACCACATTAAGAAGTCTTGCGTTATCCAGTTGCCACGCTAAGAAGCCGCCTACATTAAGAAGTTGTTGCATTACCCAGTCGTCGTTACTGCATTAGCAAGTCACCGCGTTAAGAAGTCATTGTGTTAGCAAGTCATCACATTAAGAAGTCCCCACATTAAGAAGGCACCACATTAAAAAAGCACTGCATTACAAAGTCATTTTGTTAGCAAGTCACCGCGCTACAAAGTCACTGAATTATCAAGTCGTTGCATTAGCAAGTAGCTATGTTAGTCAGTCATTATATTAGCATCGATGCTAGTAAGTCGTTGCATTAGCATTAACGCAACGACCCAAAATTGGTAGTTGGCCATTTACAAATTTAGAAAAAAATGATTAAATTTGCATGGAAATTGCATTGAAATAAAGGCCATTTTTCAAAAAAATCACTGGGTGTTGCCTCTGCATCCCATCAAGACATTGTTTGGCAAGGTGTCGGACAGCGTCTGGCATAAGGGGTTGTTGCCCCTTGACCCTGTGTCGCATCAAAACCAAATTAGAATTGGGGTCTCAATTATGCTAAGCAACACATGCACTTAAGATCAGGAAGAGTCCTAAGAGATAATCTTGATCTTGACAATAGTGCCTCAAATACCCTCTTGTCAACCTATATACCTAGCTCTGCATCCTTAGGGTCAGCAAGCTCAAAATAAAGTTCTTACACTGTGCACGTACCACTCCAAGGTGACCTATCTAGCTCAAAAGAGTCCATGAGCCTAGATGGAGACATGGGATAACGCTCCAATGTTAGAGCCTCAGTGGCTCCAAGCACCAACTATAATGATCCGCAGTCTCCTACCCCAACTATAGTAGCTAGATTAAGGGAAACCCTTTCCAACTTTATGGGTAGGCTTGGACTAACAAAAGCAACATACATGCTAGACCCTTGCTAGGGAGAATGGGGTACTCATGGAACCTCATGTGTCAACCCAACCATTGGTGTCAGAAGTAATATTTAGGGAACCAAGTCCCATTATATCTACTAGTAGTCAACCTTCATCATATCCTTCCTTCGATGAAAGCCAGTCATATAGGGGTGAATTTGGCCCCATACTCCCCCAAGAGTTTCAAATGCTGAGACAAAGTGGAAAAAGGAGTAATGCAGAAGGTCCACAAATAAGAGCTCCCACATTTGAAGTCCCTTCATTTCCTACTTGGCCCTAGAACATGCAAGGTATGCCATACCCAAGGGCCTATGCCTAGGGTAAACATGCCACTCCCTAGAGGACCTTTAGTGAGACTTTGGCCCAACCTATTAGACCACATCGGAACCATGCAAATGCCTAGTGGGCCCGGATCGGCCCGGATCCTCAAATCCTACAATTGTATAGCCACCAAATACATGGAACCCTCCATTAGGACCACCAAGGTATAGAGTTGGGTCACCATATCCTCAAGCTCTACCTACTCCATAAACAATACTTATCAATGAGACAATGAGGATCCTAGTGCACTAGAAATGGAGGCCACACCTCCAATATTTATGAAGAGAGACCAGAATAGCTCTAGAAGTAGACCCATCATGATATCCAAGTTAATCACCAAGTTCTTAGGTGAAGGAGACCCAGTCTCCCAGGTTGAGAATTTTAAATAGATCTGGGAGACATTTAGTGATATTGAGGATCTAGAAAAGGTCAATGATTTTGGCTTAAGCCTTGATGGCAAAGTTATGGCATTGTTTTAGAGCGCCGAGTCCAAAGGAGAAAATCAATTGGGACACATTGCAAAAGTCCTTCATAGTAGAGTTTTCCCCACTGGATCCCCATCAACCAATTGTATAAGATTAAGCAAAAAGACCCCGAATCCTTGTGGATTAAATTGCAAGAATCAAACTTTTAAACTCTCACTATGAGCCTCACAAGAGGATGAGAAATGAGGGGTTACCGTCACCTTGCTCATCAGACTATAGGATTCAAAGCTTCATGACCATCTTTTTACCATGAACTCCATGTCATTTGAATTGTGCAGCAAGACTATTGCGCTCTTAGATGACAACATGAAAGAAAAGGCCGAAGTGGAAAAGTCACAACAGGTGCCTTCATCTACTGATGTGTTCCACACTAGTAAAACCATTAGTGTGGGCGAAGCCAAGTAGGCAACTCCACTCACCAAGGGGATAAGTATAGATGAGGTGGCCACAAACCTTTTGATCTAGGTGAGCCAACAACTTAAGGGAGGATGGATAAAGAAAGGCCCAAGTAATCCCCAGGTATTACCAGGGCATGATAACATATGGTGTGGGATATGTACCTAGAACCATGCCCTTACCTTCGTGCAAGGCTAGGACTCTATTGTTCCCATTTTTCATGATGGGGGAATCATGAGATATCACAATGTTGATACCCTAAGATCATTCCTGAGGCAATGTACCAGCAACACCCACCTCTTACTTGAATTGTATGAATGGAAATGAGAGAGGGGGAGAGAGAGGAGTGCACACAAGATTATTAACTGCACACTAAGTTGTATTGAACATGAACATGAAGATATACATATGTGAACCTCTTAGGAATAGGGTTAGGGTTTTCCCATATGCCCTAGAGGTATGGTGCAATTTCCACCATCCTCAACACCCCCTCTTAAAATTGCACTAGGTAAGTAGAGGGTGCATGTACAAGAATTTTTGTAGATTTCATTTGGTGCATATGATAGCATCCAAATCTAAAAAGAAAACTAAAAAGAAATCAAAGTAGTATGTGCGTATGTGAGCATAGTGTGACTACATAGTGGAAGCCTGTACAATGAGTACAACTTATGATCATGTACATAATGTGGAATTTCCCCTCTTAAGTTGTGGTCATCCTTCACCTTAGGGAAAAAACCTAGAAGATAGGCCAAAGGGAAGAGGAAAGAAATATGTAGACAGAAAAGTCCATCTGGATCAAAGACTAGTCAATCAAAAGATGACTGCGTGAATGACATGTATGGCTGTGTGCTGAACATGTCTAGGCTTAACATGTCATAAGTCACCGTGGATTGTGTAGGTAGAAGAGGCATTCAAATGTGAAGCTAGTCGATGTAGCAATTGAGATGTGATCCAGTAGGTTGTGGTAAATGTGGGTTTCACCAACCTAAAAGAACTAATAGTAATGGTGGGGGTATGCTACAGTAGAGTAGTAATCTCTATCATATGACGTGGTAGTGAGGAAGACCGCATACTCAGTTTGGAAAGAGTGATCTAGGGGCTGAAAATCTGGGGCCGAAAATTTGGGGCCGAAGGTGCCAGTGTGATACTCTTCTCTAGTGAAGAAGAGGCCCATAAAATTGACAAGGTATGGCAACCTGTCAGACCTGTACACTCAATTGTCATGAGCTGAAGGTGATCTGATGTGGGCATGTCTAAACATCCATCAACATGGGATGTAGCATCTGTTGTATGTGCAAGGTGGACAATCTAAAGTCCTAAAATCTGAATTACAACTAAAAAATCATAAGATGTCCCTGAGGCATATGCGGTGCTAAATGCTAATGTAGGGAGTGATATGAAGTCATGGATCCAACCACCAGTTTACATCATGTAAGGACTATATACTACAGCCATAACTGCATTATGAAACACTATCCCCAGGTTCTCTTATGGCTGAACTTGATGATTTCTACTGCATTGGGGCAGGATCGCATTGATGCATAAATATCCTTGTGTTGAGGAATGATCTACTGATTGAAAGAGGTGGTGCTGGGTCCAAGGGAGATGCAATGTGGCATGATTGAGCCAATGCTAGAAAATCCTAAAGACTGATGTGTCAATCTAGAGTGCTCGTGGAAACTATGTCCAAGATATACTCCATGTGTCAGAGGTGAAAGGATCAATGATGGATGTTGGAATGGTATCACCTGAGGAGCTAAATACGCTGAGGCATGTATCTCTCCATGCTGCTGGAGATGAGAGAGTGCCATGTAAAGAGGACTTAACTACTATAAAATTGCATGACCAATGGTGAAATCCTATTGAGTATCAGATGCGATAGTAGATGATGTCAGATCCATGCATGAAATTGATGATTGTGCATCACTGGAATCAATCTGTGTTGATATGACTAGGACCTACCTCATATTGAGGACTTACAATCAACTGTGCCTCATGCTGGGCTTACCATCAAATGTGCCTCATGCTGAGGGCTTATTGAAAAATGATCTGATCTCTCAAGGCCAATGAGGCTCGAGTTGGCATGATACACTAGTACATACCCTATGGTAATTAATGGTCAAAGAAGGTTCTCTTTCCACTCATAGATCTCATTTGGAGTTATGATTGGTGTATCATCAACTGTGTGATGTGGATAACTCCATGCCAGAGGCAGTTTGGTGCTCTATCCAAGAGGCTTACCCATGTACTGATGAGAGTCTCTACCCATGAGAACATCATAAAAAGGCTAGGCTTACGCTCGAGCTATGGCTAGAGGGCTTACGATGAACCTATAAATATGAACCATGTCATGTGATGGAAGAATAACTGTGTGCCAAGGATCAAGCCTGTAGTGAAATGATGACAACTGTGTGTCGGAAGTAGCAAGAGGCTATAGAAGGCTGATGTGTATGTGTGCAAGAACCAATGCCAAAAATAGTCAATGAAAATGATTGTACATGGGTGGCATGTGTGTGTGCAAGATGTATGCAAAAATCTTGAATACAAGAGGAAGATGACTCTGCCAAGTGTCACACTGTGTGATGAACTATCACATGCCAAGAGTACTGAGCTGGTATCGAATGTGTGAATGTGTACACCAATGATTCATCCCCGAAGGGATTGACACCCATGGGAATTAATTGGATAATGTGGCAATGGATTACTTGGCTTGGTGGAGTTGGATCCTAAAGTTGTGCTAGTCTACTGCTAGACTACACGTCAAAGCACAAAATGCAGCAAATGAATTTTATCTGGATTCATTTGATATGTTGGGTATGCTATAATGGATCAAGATATGGTTCCAATGATGAGGATTTGATGATGATGACTTGTGGAAAAGTCAAATGGCAAATTTGAGGTTCTCAATGCATAAAGCATGATTTGCTGACCATTTTTTCTTTTTGTATCACGGTGAAATTCCTCCTCGATCAAAAGTTATGGCTCCCAAAAGGATAAGCCAAATTTTGATCCCAAGAAGGTGATCAAAATGAAGAGGTGTCACAATGGTGATGTCGCACTATGGGTCACATGCTGATGAAGAATTGTGCCTGTGGAGAGGGAACAGTGCCTAGCAAGGTTTGTGCCATGTGGAACTGATGAGGTGGCTAGACTGAGGTGGCACGCTAACTAGGCAACTTACACGGCAAGATGATTGGGAAACTTGTTGACTGGATCTACCTACATGGCAAGTGGTGATGTCGCACAATGGTGGATAGCAAGGCTGACATGGCAGATGAGTATGCTGACATGGAAGAGGCTTGGTGAGCTGGCAGATAAGGTGCTTACATGGTGCATGATGATGTGGCATGCTAAAGGGCCTCGTTGACATGGCAAATGACCCTAACATGGTAGTATGCCATGTGTCAACCGGCTGACCACACCATAGTGTGTGGTGAGGTTTGAGGATAGGGATAAGGTTATCCTCCCTGTGCAATCTTCAAAATCTATGGGGGATTCGACAGGATCTCTAAGAGATTCCATTGACCAAAAAGGTCCCATCGTTGCAACGTCATGTGGAGCCGTTGATGGACATGAGGTTGGTGTTGGAGTCATGGTAGGAAATTGGGAGCATGGAGTTGTGAAGCCAATTGTTCTCTTGTTGCTTAGTGGAGCTCATCCCGTTGAAGTTTCATGTGTGCAAAGAAGAATTCATCACTCATATGTGTCATTGAGACGCATCATAGCTGGCTAGACCATTGTGTGTGGCCATGGGATGATGGCATAGAATTTCTCTTGTTGGTCGTGGTAATTAGCAGGCATGCAGGTGATGTGTGAGAGTGCTCTCAACGGAAGCAAGAATGGAAGAAGGAGAGAGAGAGAGAGAGAGAGAGAGAGAGAGACAGAGAGCCACACAAGTTTTGGTGGGTGCAGAACCACCCTAATCTTCTTTTTCATTCATTTATATATGTGTTTGAGTATTGTACATAACCGGGGTAAAGGCACAGTGACCTTTAACCCCCACAAACTCCCACTTAAAGGACAATGTGCCTTTAAGGGAGAACAACCAGTGAGCATACTATCCAATGCCCATCAATACACGACAATACTCAAATCGCTGACTAGGCAGACTCTTCGTCAGCATATCTGCAGGGTTATCATCTGTATGAACCTTGACAAGCTCTATGCGCTTGTCCTCAAGTACCTCCCTGATGAAATGGTACCTGACCTCAATGTGTTTGGTCTTTGCATGAAAGACCAGATTCCGTGCTAGCTGAATAGCACTCATGGAATCACTATGCAATATCGGTACACCTGTATGAATCCCCAAATCTCCCACTAGCCGAATGTCGGTACACCTGTATGAATCCCCAAATCTCCCAAATCTCCCACTAGTCGATCAAGCCATATAGCCTCCTTGCAACCCTCTGTGGCTGCAACATACTCAGCCTCTGTGGTAGACAAAGCAATGCACTTCTGTGCGCGAGACATCCACGACACTGCACCACCTGTAAAGGTGAACACATAACCAGAAGTGGATCTCCTACTATCCACATGCCCTGCATAGTCTGAATCTGTGTACCCAAGTACATGCATGTCTCCTTTACCAAAGTAGATGCACATCTCCTTGGTACCCTTCATGTACCTCATGATGCACTTAACTGCCTCCCAATGCCTCTTTCCTGGATTAGCCATATATTGGCTAACAACTCCCACTGCAAATGCAATGTCTGGTCTAGTAGCTATCATAGCATACATAAGACTCCCAACTGCTGATGCATAAGGAACCTTGGCCATCATGGCCCTTTCCTCATCTGATTTGGGACTATCTGTGTGACTCAGTTTCACATATGGAGGCAATGGAGTACTCACTGCCTTCCCCCCCTCCATATTGAAACGCTGCAATACTTTTGTAACATACTCTTGTTGTGAAAGCCAAAGGAGTTTCCTACTCCGATCACGCGTGATGCGCATACCAAGAATATGACCTGCAAATCCCAAATCCTTCATATCAAAGGCCTCATGCAACTTGGCCTTTAATGCATCTAGCTCATAAGTATTCTTGCTAGCCAATAGCATATCATCCACATATAGTGCCAGGATTATCAGGCTATTATCCTTAGCCCTTTTAGTGTAGAGGCAGTGATCAATTTCACTCCTTCTAAAACCCTGGGACCGAATGAAAGCATCAAACTTCTGATACCATTCTCTAGGCGCTTGCTTAAGACCATAGGGACTCTTCTTCAGCTTGCAAACTAAATGCTCTTTGCCCTTTTCTTCAAAGCCTTCCGGCTGCACCATGTAAATTTCCTCATGCAAATCCCCATGCAAGAAAGCTGTCTTAACATCCATCTGCATAAGCTCCATATCCTCTAATGCCACTAGTCCAAGCATGCATCTAAGTGTGGTCATCTTCACAACCGGAGAGAATATCTCATCAAAGTCCACACCCTTCTCTTGCTTGAACCCTTTAGCGACCAAACGAGCCTTGTACCTAGGCACATCATCACCTGTGACCTTCATTTTGTAGACCCATTTACATGGCAATGCTTTCTTTCCATGTGGCAAAGAAACCAAGTCCCAAGTCTTATTCTTCATAAGTGAACTCATCTCTGATTGCATAGCATACTCCCACTTGCGTTGATCCTCACGCATCATAGCCTCTTTGTAACAAGAAGGCTCCCCGCAATCAGTAAGCATCACATAGTCTACCCCTGGAACAAACTTATCAGGTGGTCTAGACACTCTAGAAGATGTTCTCAAGGGCATTTCAGCTTGCTGTCCCACCTGCATATCAACCACATTTGGCTCATCATTTCCACCAATAGATGATCCATCATCTACCCTTGATTGTATACCTGTGGGAGTACTTGGTGGTACCATTTCTTGCACATTTGGTGCATGGACAGCTTGCTGTCTATCAACATATGCAGGTGGATTCACATCCTGGAAAGTGATTCTCCTCATTTCCACATCCCTCATGGGTGCCTTATGCATCTTCTTCTCATTGAAGACCACATCATGGCTGCGTATGACCTTCTTTGCTTCTGGATCCCAGAGACGATAGCCCATCTCTCCACTTTCACCATAACCCAGAAAGATGCATTTCCTAGACTTAGGATCTAGCTTCTTCTGGCACATGTGCATATGCCTCACACCCAAATATATGCAAATGAGAGTAAGAGGGCTTCTTGCCACTCCATGCCTCTTCAGGAATACCACCATCCAAACTCTTACTAGGTGATCTATTGATCACATGTACTGCAGTCTTCATTGCCTCAGCCCAAAAACCACCAGAAAGACTTGCATTAGAAAGCATGCATTGCAACCTTTCTTAAATGGTGCGGTTCATCTTTTCTGTAACTGGATTTTGCTCTGGAGTACGAGGGGATGTGAGCTCCCTCTTAATCCCACGTGTATCACAGAAATGCTGAAAGTCATGAGAGAGATACTCTCCACCATTGTCAGTCCGTAAGCATTTAAGCCTTCTACCTGATTGATTCTCAACCAAGGCCAGCCATTTCTGAAATACCTGGAACACATCACTCTTCCGAGCTATAGCATAAGCCCACACTTTCCTAGTTGCATCATCAATGAATGTCACATAATATTCAGCCCCCCCTAATGATCGTGTAGGCATGGGACCACATACATCTGAGTGCACCAAATCAAGCATTTCAAACTCTTTCTTTCCCCTTCTTTTATGGGCTGATTTAGCCTGCTTCCCATAGAGACAATGCTCACAAAATTCAAAATCAGAGAAACTCAAATGTGGTACATAACCCAAACGGCATAAGAGTTTCATTCCATTCTGGCTCATGTGCCCCAACCTACAATGCCACAAAGAAGTGCTTGGCTGCTCGGTTATTGCAACAACATGATCAAATACCCCTGATACATGTAAGGGATACAAAGTCCCACACTTGGCACCCCTGGCCAAAAGCATAGAGCCCTTCTGAATTTTCCAACTTTGAAAGCCAAAAGTGGTGTGAAAACCAGCATCATCTAGCTGACCCACTGAAATAAGACTCTTAGTCAGCTTAGGCACATGTCTCACATGTTTCAAAACAAATGCAGACCCATTTGCAAAAGAAAACTTTATGTCACCTGCTCCCACTATTTCACATGCATAGTCATTTCCAAGATGCACACAACCTATCTTTCCACTGTCATAAGTGGAGAACCATTCCCTATGGGGAGTAACATGGAATGAAGCACCAGAATCCAAAATCCAATCCTGGGAATATGCATCATTTGAAGTGGTAAGCAACTCTGCAGATAAACTAGACATGAAGAGAACGTGATTGTCACTATCATGTGTGACTGCATTGATCTCCTCGATCTTCACTTTTCCTTTGTCCTCCCTTGGACTCTCTTCCTTTTGATTTGCACCCCAATTTGCATTCTTTTTCTTATCCTTTTGCTCTCTTTTTAGCTTGTAGCAATCCTTTTTCATATGGCCCTTCTTGCCACAATGGTAACACTCAATGTTCCGTGCCCTGGATTTGCTATGAGACTTCCCTCTTTCTTGGGACTTCCCCCTGAACTGTGATCTGCCCCTTTGCACATTTAAGGCTGCATCCTTCTTGTTGCCATCCATAGACTTCCGTCTAATCTCCTCGGCCAACAAGCTACGCACAACATCCTCAAACTTCAGTACTCCACCAGGTGTAGAGTTACTGATAGTTGTATGGAAGGTATCCCATGAGGATGGCAATGAACATAAGAGAAATATTGCCTTAGCCTCCACATCAAAATTCATTTTCTGAGCCTGAAGCTGGCTGAAAATAATATTGAATTCATTCAAGTGAGAAGCAATGGAGACCCCTTCCTTCATCTGCAGCTCAAACAACCTCTTCATGAGGTAAACTTTCTTAGAGGCAGTTTCCTTTTCATAAGTGGCACACAGTTTCTTCCACAAATCTTCCGTAGTCTACTCATTTACTACGGTGAAATAAACTGACTCTGCAAGATGAAGTCTAATAGTAGACTTTGCTAATGCATCCAACTCATTCCAATCATCCTCAGACATATTTGTAGGCTTAGCTTCAATCCCTACCAAGGGTTTAATCTGCTTCTTTTGAATAAGCACATCCCTTATTTGTTCTTTCCACAAAGAAAAGTTTGTCCCATCAAACTTTTTAATGTTGAAAAACTCCTTTTCAGACATGGAAGAGGATGCCATGATGCAAATGAAATAAAATCCCAAATGCTAGTGCCTGTAAGAGAGAATCACACCAAATATCAGGTGCACCCAAATGTGTATGCCACAATAGAGTGAAATATCACCAAAACTCAAAGCTCAAAGCATCAAAAGATGCATCTGACTCATGTGCATATACTATGCATCCATATGAGCAAATCTGGCCCAAAAGAAAATGCCAATAAGTGCCAAATGACTCAAGCATAAACACCGTCCACTGGCATATGCATCAATAATATCTCATCCAAGAGAGCGTAGCACTATCAGTGCATCATCTACAATGTGTCAAAGCTGTCCCTCAGCATAAAATAGCATCCATGTGCAAAGCATCCATAAAAAATAGCATCCCACAAGGTAATTTGGGCCTATCAACGCATCCAACAAGGACCGCAATGCATCCAAATGGCCTATAAATCATCCACTGCAACCCAATGCATACCACAAATGAGCGCACATTGCTCAAACTGCAACCAGAGTGATCTTCATAAGGTATGCTCAAGAAATCATAGTCCCACGGTAATGACCGCTACTAAAAATAGAACCTGAGATGCCTCAAAACATGGGTGCCATTGCATAATCAGACTTAGCAAGAAAATCTGCAAATATCTCTCTTCTGCCAGAACTCCAAAATCCCAACCGATGAGTGAGAAATGGGAGTCAACACTTATCCACTGCCATGTGGCATAAATCTAAGGTTTCAAAACCTTAGAATGAAAAATGCATAACAGACAGACGAAATCGAATACACAGAGATCTATAACTCTGAAAATCCTCCACCGAATTGTGCAAGAACTGACAGGTAGGGGTTTTTGGGCGTCTGGAACGTAATGGGACAGACAGTTTTGGAAACCGTGGTCTTAATCACTGGGTCCAACACACGGATTGAAAAACGTTTTTGGAAACAGAGCTGTTTGTAAACTCCACCGGAGTGCAAATGGTGAGTAACATAGAAGTTTCAGGACCTCTTGACTCCACCAGAACTGACAGATCTGCAAATGGTTGCTCCAAACTTGAGTTCCAACACCTGGGCAAAAAACGCAGGAACTGACACAGTGAGTCAAAAATCCAATGAAATGATCCCAGATTCAAGAATGAAGGTGTTTCCAAGCTCCTGAAGTGAAGTGGACACCAAAATCAAGCAATAGTTGCCTCTACAAGTCAATACGGAGTCTCTGTCATCGAACGGAACAGGGAAAAGCTCAAAAAACGACTTTTTCTTTGAAAACACTTAACAGGCTCTCAAAACCACTTCGCAAAGCCAAAGTAACTTTTCCAAAGGTTCCTCCAAGGTCTCTGCACACTCGGATGCAAGTAAAGTCACCCACAAAGCTTCCCACAGAGCTTCTCCTTCCTCCCACAGAGCTGTTGAGCTTCAAGCATTCACGCACGCTCAGCTAGATCACCCAGGCTTTGATACCAGTTGAGAGTGCTCTCAACGGAAGCAAGAATGGAAGGAGAGAGAGAGAGAGAGAGAGACAGAGAGCCACACAAGTTTTGGTGGGTGCAGAACCACCCTAATCTTCTTTTTCATTCATTTATATATGTGTTTGAGTATTGTACATAACCGGGGTAAAGGCACAGTGACCTTTAACCCCCACAATGTGGAGCCAAGGTTGAGGCTCTACACATTTGGGTCTACGTCATTGTTGTTGATGGTCGTTTGTAGAGCAGAATAGATGGAGGTGGGGGCTCATTGTAATCCATTGTTCCACACCTTCTAGCACTCTCATTGGTACACCTCAAATCCCTCTCTAATCCATGGAAATTAGGAAACACTAATTGGAGGACCTTTTGAGACCCCATTTCTCCCCTAATGCTTGGCCTCTCTCAATGCTGAGAAGATTCCAAGTTGCATTCGTAGGTGTAGTAGCTAGCGTGTTGCTAGTCTCCGCATTGAGCAATCCTTATAGAGGTGGTCAACTCTAGATGCACAATGGTGCTCATAGATGTTTTTATCAAAGCTATGATTATATATTAATATAAAATCTTGGTGAAAGTTTCTCGATCTCATTTTTTTAGTTTCATAATATCAATAGGATGTAGCACACTTTTATATATTTTTCTTTGAATTTAAAGGCACAAGTTTACATCCTAGTAAAACTTCAAATTTTTTGCATAAAAGTTTCAAATCTTGGAAAATCTTTCAAACGTTTATTTTTATAAGGGCCTACAAACTTTTGACTCTAATATATAAGATTATCTTCTTAATGAAATTTACTTGAAAAAATCATCCATGATGGTGCTTATGTGTTTGAAGGGGCCGTGGAAGGTGTGGATGGGGTGTCCCTATTAAGGACAGTCTTTCAAGGAATGAGGTCCTTAACATTTAAATATTGAGATCAATGGATTAGCCTTATGAGGACCTTGACATGCATAGCATCAAATAGGTGGTGTCCTTGTCAAGGTGTTTCTATCTCTCGCATTTTGAGAGACAAAAGCCGTTTGGTGGATGGCAATATATTATCATTCTACATAACATAATGTCTATATAATTGGACGGACTCATAGTAGCACCAGAGATTCCCAGTAAGGGCATAATTTGGTTCTTCCAAATTATTAGGTAGTTCCTCCACTAATACTTGGTTCATAGGAGTGATTTGCGGTGGAGGTGGTTGAGGTCCCAGTATAGGGGGGGTAACGGGAGATTTTGAGCCCTAAATTGCTCTGGGATCACAAGACCGGCTCCTTGTATTGCTAATTGTCCCTGGTTGGACGAATTTGGTAGTGCAAGTTGTTGAGGATGGTGTAAATTGCACCATACCTCTAGGGCATAGGGAAAAACCTAAGCCTAACCCTAATCCTAACCCTAATCTTGACCTTAACCCTAATCCTAAACCTAACCCTAAACCTAAGGGGTTCACCTGTTCATGTTCAAGACAACCTAGTGTACAGGTAGCTATATCATGTGCACTCCTCTCTCTCTCTCTCCCTCTCACTTTTGCTATAATGGTATGAAAGCCGATGGTGCTCTCACTCTCTTCATGAGTGTCAAGCGCTCCTTCTGTGAGGCATCTTCCATTGAAAGAGTTTTCATGAGAGAGAGTGCAAGCCCTTGCTTCCATCAAGGTGTTAATACCTTGCTTACATTAAGGCACAAGCCCTCTCTTTGAGGCACTTTCATCACCTCTCAAGCTCATCATGTAATGCTTCTTCTCCTCTTCAATCTGCTTCAAAAAGCTCATCATTATGAGCTATGGAGAGCGAGATATGTTTGTTTTAGTGTTACTATTCAGCTCTCGGTTCTTGATTGAGATCTCAAGTTGTGAGAAATAGAGTCTGATTGACAAAAATAGGGAGTTCCCTCTTCTTTCCAAAGAGACATCTCAATCTTAGTTTCTGAGAGTTTCTCTCCTTGTTCAAGTCCTAATTTTTGAGAGAAACAAGGCCTCACCTTTCATTCAAGCAAGCAACAAACCAAGGAGCTTCTATGGTAACACTCCATGCTCATGGAAGGAACCAAGATGCTCCAAAGTGACTCCGAGACAACAAAGCAAGCGAGCATAAAATACATTGGAGCTAGTCGAGCTATCAACTATGGTTGCCGTTGCTTCCAAGGCTTTGTTCTCTTCTTCCCTCTCAGCTCCTTTTAATATAACTTAGCACACATCCAAGCTCTTGAGTACAACCTCAAGGTACCTCCATAGCTTACGAACAGCCTTACACTGCCTAGCGCCATTGCTCCAGCATCATAGTCCATCCAACAACAAGGGGCCAGCTCCTTTGGTGTTCATAGCTACACAACAAGCTAGCTCCAAAGCACCATGCCAAGGCCTATCCGAATAGAGCCCTTGGACGTCCAACTAGTAGTCAAGGCAAGAAAAGTTGCATACACAACTCCGAACACACTCAATCTCTCAAACGCATGGGCAACTTGTCAGTCCAATGGCAGAGGTAGCTACAATCTCAACAAAAGCAACATTCTCCATCACCCCTATTAGTTGTTCCCCTTATTCTAGGGACCACCCAAACCATCCCTCCCCCCCTTAACCCATGTTTGATCCTCCTCCTAGGTGCACCTTCCCCACATGAGCCCAAATCTGCTATCAATGAGCTTGTGGGCCCTTCCCCCCTCTCTTTCTAGGTCCTCTGCCCCCACTGTTTTGGTCCAGCCTTCCATTCCCTCCATTTTTTAATTTTGAGGTTGCCCTCCCTTGCATTTTCCCTCTTCCCCCTCTTTCTCTTCTCCCTCTTGCTTTAGCCTCCTTACTCCAGCTCCTCTCTCTCTCTCTCTCTCTCTCTCTCTCTCTCTCTCTCTCTCTCTCTCTCTCTCTCCCTCCCTCCCTCTCTTGTGCCTTCGTTGGTGTTGCTCTTTCCCTCTCCCTCTCCCTCTTTTATGCCTCTGTTAGAGATGCATTGCCCTATGTAGGAGTCCCATTCTTGTTGTTGCAACCTCTGCAAGAATGGGGAGGAGCAAGGCTACACACCCTTATCTTACAATTTTGACTACACAACTCACAAGCAACTCATGCACCAATTTTAATGTATTTTTGGCCCCCCTTGGAACACCTCGACAACGCCCTAAGAGGGGGGTGTTGCCCCCCTCTTCCCCCCTTCATAGAATGGGTATAAGCACACCTAGGTCCAAAGCACAACCAAAAACAATCTCTCAAAAAAGATCAGGCTCCACATACAACACATGGTAAATGTTTTCCAAAAATTTTGGGGATTTTATGATTTGTTTTAATTTTTAGGGTTTCGATATATATAAAGGGGTAAGAGCCCTTTTTACTTTACATTCTCACTTTCACTTTTATAGAGCCATAGAAAATTCCACCCTTAAAGCTAACTCACTCCATCAGTTCATCGTCGCTATTTGCCATGGATTCAACAAGAGTTGCATTCCATGATTTCATCTCACGAACTACATTTGCAGGTCGCAAGAGCTAGTTTTTGTGTTTGATAGGACTTTAGATGTCCTAGGCACATATATGTAAGACAAGGATGACCACATAAATCTTATCCAACTACATGGAAGAGAATTTCATTGATTTTTCATATACACTTGACTACTCTTCAAAGAGATGGGTTACATCAAGTATCTATTCTTAGATGAATCCAAGTTTGTGAAGAGCTTTTACGATTTTATGGTAATCTTACAAAGGAAGGGTTTAGGATGGTAGAAGTGAATGACCTCCTAGAAGTGGGGATCATGAGAAATGCAGGCACTAAATTCCTTTCATGGGAGATGACACTCATCTTTCTTCTCCAAGAAGGAAATTTAGAGAAAGAAGCCTCATCGTCTAGCACCCCCTCTAGCAGAACTGCTGATATCCTCATCCCTCGACTAGACTCTGACATTTATGGGTTCTATGTTGATGCAAGTGTCAAAGATCTCAGCTTTTAAGGTTCCAAAGACTAGACAATGGAATACTTTCTCCTAATGACACTGGTTTTATTGAGGGATGCAGATATGTCAATGTATGATGCACAACCCTCTCATGCAGAAGCTTCCACCTGCAAGATAGGATAGGAGAAAGCTTCCACCTCTCAAATAGAACATCACACAGCACCTGGATCCATCAACATTGCAAATGAGGAAGGGTCAGAAGCCGACAAAACTGTAGTGGTAAGTTCGAACAATGTTTTGTATTTTGATGGTCTTCTGGTATAATTTGTTTTGTTGGTCTTCTAATGTGTTTTGAATTGTTGCAGGAGGAATTGGAGGTCAATGATTTCTCAACTCGATGGAATGATGTTTGCAGTGCATTTGGGCGAGATCATTCTTTGGCCCATTACCTCGACAAAGTCGCAGAACACCTCGTGGTCTTCCACAACAAATTTTCTCATCGAGGGCATATGGACCTACTAAAATGCAAGCATTGTCGCATGCTATTGGGTTCTCCAAAATTACTCGAAATGTTGACAATACACTGCCTAGCTGCTATCAATGCTTTTGGATCAAACATTCACGATGGTAGGGCATTGACAGCAACAACTACGTTGTTGGTAGTAGGAGGGTAGGATCTTAGTGATATTATAGCTAGGTTTACATCTAGGAGTCACTAAGGGATTCAAAGACACCTATTCTCGATGTAATAGAACTAGCAAAGAAAAAAGATAGCCTACGAGGCTGACAAAATATGAAGAGGGGAGAGGAGAAGAGTGGAGATGAGGAGAGAGGGCACAGCTAGAGAGCACACCACAAATGACTAACTGTACACTAGATTTAGTTGAAAAAATAGAATATATACAAACCCTTTTAGGGTTAGGGTTAGGGGATCTAACCCTTTCCTTTATAGCACTCTATAAGGTTAGTGCTATGCACATATGATCACGTGATGGTGCTATGCACACATGATCACATGATGTTGAGCGTGAACTCTGAACACCTTCCCTCAAGATCAACATCATGAAGTAGGCCTTCCCTCAAGATGATGATTCTGGGGAATCGAAGAAGGACTGAGCATTACATTCCATCACACCCCTTTAATGGGAATGTCCTTCCTCTGCATCAAACCAAGAGCTAGTCGGTGTTTCTCGAATAGCTCTTTACCGAGTGGTTTGGTAAAGATGTCCGCAACATTTTCTTTGCTATCACAATGCTGCAGTGTGATGTCACCAAGTAACACTCTTTCTCTGATGAAGTGCTCTCTGACATCAATGTGCTTTGTTCTGGAGTGATATACTGGATTTTTGGCCAATGCTTGAGCCGATTGATTATCACAGTATATTGTTGTTGGCTTTGACTCATCAAAGTAATCTGTTTCTGACAGTAGTCTTCTGAGCCATATAGCTTCACATGCACCTGTAGTGAGTGTCCTATATTCTGCTTCAGTCGAAGACAAAGAAACAGTTGGCTGTTTGTTTGACAACCATGATATAGCACCTTGACCAAGGAAAAATGCATATCCCTGTGTCGATCTCCTGGTCTCATGATCTCTAGCATAGTCACTATCACAGTATCCATACAACCGTGGATGACTTCCTCTGTATTCTATCCCAAACTGTCTTGTACCTCTGATGTATCTCAAGACTCTTTTGGCTGCATTCCAGTGAGACTGTTTTGGATTTGCCATAAACTGTGCTAGTGAGCTTACTGCATAACAAATATCTGGCCGTGTGATTGTCAGATATATGAGAGATCCAATGAGCTGCCTGTAGTATCTGTCATTGACTATAGGCTTTTCTGAATCTTTAGTAAGTTTCAAACTCTGTTCCATGGGAGTGGCTGCAATCTTGCAATCTGCCATATGAAACTTCTTCAGGAGATTGTCAACATACTTGAGCTGACTCATGAATGTGCTATCTGAATCTCTCCAGAACTCAATTCCAAGACAATAGTGCATAAGTCCAAGATCTTTCATGTCGAACTCTGCAGATAAGTCTTGTTTTAATTTTCTGATGAAGCTATCCTTGCTTCCTGTCACAATCAGATCATCTACGTACAAAAGTGCAATAGTAATATCTTCCCCTTGAACTTTGTAGTAGAGAGTATGATCTGCATTGGACTTCATGTATCCCAGATCAGCAAAATACTTGTCAATTCTGCTGTACCAACTTCTGGGTGCTTGTTTTAAGCCATAGAGACTTTTCTTGAGATGGCAAACCTTGTTCTCCTTTCCTGGTTCAACATAACCGGCTGGTTGTTGCATGTAGACTTCCTCGTCTAGATAACCATTGAGAAATGCATTCTTGACATCGAGCTGATACACATTCCATTTACTGAGTGTCGCTAGTGATATCAAGAACCGTATGGAATCCATCTTTGCTACTGGAGCATAAGTCTCATCATAATCTTGGCCATATTGTTGTGCAAATCCTTTTGCAACTAATTTGGCTTTGTATCTTTGAATACTGCCATCTGGATTGTACTTCACTTTGTATACCCATTTGTTGGCTATGGCCTTCCTTCCTGGTGGAAGGTCGCATAATTCCCAAGTGTTATTTTTATACAAAGCATCCATTTCTTCATTCATAGCAGTTTGCCATTCTGGCTTATCTACTGCATCTTCGAAGTACACTGGTTCTTCTGTAGCCATGATGGTAGTCATAAGAGCATAGTTGGTGGTTTCCACCTGAATTGCTTTGCCTTTCTGAGCATATGTCAATCTGGCTGGTGGTCTGCTTTCCCTAGTAGACCGTCTGAGCTGCTGTGGCACTGCTTGGGGTGTTGCTGGCAATTCTTGCTCTTCTTCATCAACCTGTTCTGTAGATGACTGTGAAGTCGATGCTTCTATCTCCTGTGTAGGTGAGGTTTTCCATTCTGATTCCTCATCGAAGATTACATCTCTGGAGATAATGACTTTGCGGTTGATGGGATCATACAATTTGTATGCTTTGCTTTCTTCACTGTAGCCAACCATGATGCATTTGCGTGACTTCGCATCCAATTTCCTGCGATGATCATCATGTATGTGGGCATATGCTATGCAACCAAATATGCGGAGATGCCCAATGCGTGGCTTGTGTCCAGTGAATGCTTCATAAGGAGTCATACCTTGTATCGGTTCGGTAGGAAGCCGATTAAGCAAGTAGTTAGCTGTAGCTATTGCTTCTGCCCAATACTGATTCGAAAGATGCTTTTCACTAAGCATTGCTCTAGCACTGTCTGCTAAAGTCCCATTCTTCCTTTCAGCTCTTGCATTTTGCTGAGGAGTATCTGCACATGTGAGTTGTCTTCGAATGCCGTGATTTTTGCAAAAGTTCATGAATGCTGAAGACATGTATTCACCTCCTCTGTCTGATCTCATGACCTTGATCTTTCTGCCTGTCTGGTTTTCTACCATGGCTTTGAATTCTTGAAATCTAGCAAACACTTCAGATTTCTCTTTCAGAAAGTAGACCCAACAATATCTGCTGTAGTCGTCGATGAAGGTCAAGTAATAAAGTGAACCATTGATGCTGCGGGTCTGGGCATAACCCCATACATCTGTATGAATCAAATCAAGAATACCTCGTGCACGAGAGGTACTTCTGACAAAGTTGGCTCGCTTTTGTTTGCCGAAGCAGCATGCTTCACAAACCTTTCCAAGAAACTGTAGCTTCGGAATCCCAATTGCCATATTTTGATTCCTGAGATCTAACAAGTACTTGAAGTTGACATGACCATATCTCTTGTGCCATTTTGCAGATAGTGGCATCTGTTGCATTTGAGCTGACATGGCATGCTTATCTGGTACTGTAGCTAGCATCCTGTATAAGCGTCCTTCCTTGACACCTTTTGCTACTAGCTGATCTCTTTTGGATTTGTCTCTGATAGTGCATTCATCACCGTCGAAGATGACTTTGTAGTTGTGTTCCGTCATTTGACCTACTGACAAAAGGTTCTTGCTGAGCTTCGGAACATAGAGCACATCTTTGACTAATCCTTTTGTACCAGTGAAATTGTTCATAGGGATAATACCTGTCCCTTGAACCGGATTCGGTGTATTGTTTACTGTGTAGATGACATTCTTTTGACCTTCTAATGGCTTCATTTCTGTGAACCATTCCTGATGATTTGTCATATGAGATGATGCACCGCTGTCGATGTACCAAGGATCCTGTTCCACTTGGTCGACTTGATAGCTGAAATCCTCTTTGGGATTGAAATCAGTGTCTAGGTGCATTATATCAGTCTGATGCAATTCCTCACTTGCAAGAAACATATTGCCATGTTCATTTGCAAAATGACTGTGACTAGAATGTCCACCATGATGATTTCCTCTTCCTCGGGAATTCCCTAGATTACTGCTGGGGATTGACCGCCTTGGTCGTACTGCTTCTTGCGGCAATCTCTTTCATAGTGTCCAAACTTGTGACAGTAGTTGCATTGAATGTTTGACACATTGGTGGATGCATTCCCTCGTCCTTGAAATCTTCCTCGGTTGGAATGATTTCCTCTTTGCTGATTCTGATGTTGCTGAGGATGATGCTGATGTTGATGCTGATTTTGACTTTGTTGATGATGACCACTTTTCTGATATGATCTACCTCTGTTTCTGCCTTTGCCTCTGCTTCTATCTAAAGCTGTGAATGCCTGATCATTAGAATGACCTTTACGTGCTTGAATGGCCTGAGTCCTGAGTTCTTCACCAAGTAGAACTGACTGAAGTTCTTCCAGTGTTGGAATTTGCCGTTGGATGGCAATACTCTGGACTAGATTCTCATATCCTTCTCCTAGTCCATTCAGGATTACTTGAACCATTTCTGCGGGATTCATAGTCTCTCCTGCTGCTGCAAGTTGATTGTTGTAGTCTTTGATGCGGAGTACATAAGCATGACCGGTTTCATTGCTATTGCGGAAACTCTGGTTGATCTGGTTTCTCAGGGTGAGAATCTTGGATGTGTTTTTGGACTCGTAGAGAGCTGCGAACATATCCCATGCTTCTTTTGATGTCTTGACTGTGTTGAGCTGTCCTAGCATGACATCTTGCACATTCTGCTTGATCAGGTGATAGGCATACTTGTCTTTCTTATCCCATTATTCTGCTTGAGCTCGGGCAATGGCAGGATCTGCTACTGGTGCGGAAACTGTTTGTGTAGATGTAAATCCCGATGTAGATCCCGTTGTTGGTGCTGTGACAACAGATGGAGTAGAGCTACTGGTGGCTGGATCGGCCAATGGTCTAGGTATAGATCCATCGACATACTCCCATTTGTCCTGAAGCACAAGAATGGTCTCCATTCAGTATTTCCATGTACCGTAATTGGAGTTGTCTAACTTAGCAGATGCCTCCAGATTGAGGTTGCTAGTTGACATGGTGCAAACAATGTACTCAAAAAGTGTCCTGGAAAACTCTGTATGAATCAACTAGAAATACACTGAAGATGCCAAGTGAAATCTCTCTACCGTCGGTGAAGATAGAACTGCAGTAAATAAGATCTGATCTGTATTACAAGGCTTATGGCAATGATGCCGGGAATAGCCAAGAGGCTTTACAAGGCTAAAAAATGATGTGCACGATGCCGTGAGATAGCCAAATAGGCTTTACAATGATGGCATGTGTGTGTGAAATCAAGTGCTATCTGCCCACTGGATCAATCTGCAATGCCTCTGAACTCTGAAGTCTGCTCACTGAACTGATCAACGTAAGGTTTCAGGTAATGTAATGACGTGAAATCGGATGTGAGCGTATGGACTGACCGAGTAGGTACTAGTCGGGAATTTCGGGCATGGCTTAGATTGGCAACTTGGGGAATTCAAAGCGTCCCCTCTATGGCGATCTAGTCTACTCTGATCTAGATCTAAACCAACCATCGATCGATGAAAGAGCAGCAAATAATTCCTTTTCTTTTGTTCTTTTTAAGTGCTGGGTCAGATGCGTCGATGTAGAGGCAAATGTGCGTGAAGGAAGTGGTTTTGTCGGCGAGGCTCAAATGTGAGTGTAACTTGTGCCAAAATGTGCGCATGATGTAACGAGCGCGTAGAGCACGAAAAATCGAGCGACTTTCCTTTTTGGAGCACCCTCAAATTCTTCCTGGATCAAGAGATACGACTTGATCTAGGTGGAGGGGCAAAAGGAGTGCAAATGGTGCTCAATGATGATGTGTCACTGTGAGTCACATGCAGTGATGATGTGGCACTGTGCTTAGTAAGAGGTGTGCCAGTGAAGCTCTGTGCTGAGGTGGCAGGAGTGTGCACATGCAGTGTGTGCACAGTGTGCCTGGCAAGGGACTATGCCTGCAGAGGGTCAGTGCTGACTGGACTGCTGAGGTGGCACAGATGATGTCAGCAGGGTGATGTGGCAATGCTGACGTGGCACTGATGACATGGCATAGGTGACGTGGCACTGATGACATGGCCTGATGATGTGGCATAGATGATGTGTCACTGATGATGTGGCAGTCGGTGATGATGTGGCAGTCGATGATGACGTGGCAGTCGATGATGATGTGGCTTACTGACGTGTCTTGCTTACGTGGCACTGATGATGTGGCAGATAGGATTGGATGATGACGTGGCAGATGGGCCACGTGTCACTTGGCTGACCACACCTCGATGTGGTGAGGTTGAGGATAAGGGATATCCTCCCTCTCTGCCACGTGGCGATAGGAGGATGATCAGAATTTAAGACAAGGCCGTCGACGGAATCTGGTCAGCTTCCGTCGGGATCTCCGTCGACTTCGAAGCTCTGTGAGGCTTGGTGAGGCGGTTGACACGCTGATCGTCCCTGCTAGTTGCCAGAAAAAGAGCTCGGGTATGCGCCGTAGTCCCAGATCTGCCATTGACGCCAAGGCTCCAAACGAAAAACCGGGGACGATCAGCGGAGAATTATCGTTGCCAGCGGATCTGGAGGCCCGACGCGCAGTCTTCTTCTCTTGGGTTGCGAGCACAAACTCAGGCGAATCGCCTCCTTTCGCGCTTGGCTGGAGGTCATAGATAGGTGCTGATTCACATAAGAGGCTCGACTATGGAGCTCCCTTGTCAGCTTCGTTGCATGGGCCATTGGAGCCGTATTTGGGCTCGTTAACGAAGCTAAGGCACTGTGGCAGATTACTTGCTTGAAAGTTGAAGGTGTCTGCTGCTCCACAATTGCTTCATAAGGGGTTGTGATGCTTCTATCGTTCTTAGATAAACTCCTCAAACAAAGCAGATGTCATTGCCATAGCTGCTCGAGATGCAGTGAGCTTGACGAGTGGCCAATATTTCGAGCTACTGTTGGAGTCGCCACGATGGAATGCACTTTGGACGTCAGTCATGGGAGCTTTGGTTGAGTAAAGCTGCTTTGGAGCATCGCCTCTATGGATGCAAAGTCAATAGAGCAGGCTGGTGAGACGCTTCTCTTTGTGGAAGACCGCCATTTGGTGAGCTTTGTTGTTGCAGGGCTTTGAGCTCAAGAATTCGAGTCGGTGCGCTGAAGGTAGGCTGAGCCCTTTGAGCTAGACTTGTGTGGGAGCTTGTGAAGGAGCTCAAAGGTTCGTCGTTTGCACTGGAGCTGTAGTATGTCCCTCTCCAATCCTCAAACTCTGAAAAAAGGACTCTTACTCCCTGGCTTTTCTTTCCATCAACAACTCTCTTTTTCTCTCAAAGACAAGATTTCCTCCTCCAAATCTCAACCTCACGGAACTCTCCCAACGGAATGAAGTGAAGAATGAATCTAAATCTCTCTATGATGGAAATTCTCTATCAAAGAAAGCGAAGGTTCTCTCAATGGAAGAGAACACTCAATTTCTTGATCACTCTCTCACACTCTCAAGAATGGCAATAACTCAGCGGAAGGCAAGGGAGCTTTGATACCATGACAAAATATGAAGAGGGGAGAGGAGAAGAGTGGAGATGAGGAGAGAGGGCACAGCTAGAGAGCACACCACAAATGACTAACTGTACACTAGATTTAGTTGAAAAAATAGAATATATACAAACCCTTTTAGGGTTAGGGTTAGGGGATCTAACCCTTTCCTTTATAGCACTCTATAAGGTTAGTGCTATGCACATATGATCACGTGATGGTGCTATGCACACATGATCACATGATGTTGAGCGTGAACTCTCAACAGAGGCCTCTTGTAATACATTCTAAAATATCAACATATATCTCAATGGATACATCACTTAAATGGGTACATGTCTTCCTTATTAGTTTTAAGTGATCACTGGTCTGATGAATTTATGATATTTACTCCATTGTAGTTTTAAATAGTCATTGATGCTACAGTTTAACATGTTTGTTCCATCCTTCTAATTGTGTTAATTTAATGCATTTCTAGCCAATTAAGTATGATTTTCACCAATTTTGTGTGTTTTGATGACCATTTCTATCAAATCCTAAAGGAATTTCATTAAGGTGCAAAAGGAAAAAGTGTTTGGGATGTCACGAGGAGCCCAGAATCCCAAAACCCGCTAAGGCTAGAATGCCCAAATTCACATCATGCGGGTTTTGGGCATTCTGGGCTCCTCGTGATGTCCTGGACACTTTTGGCTTCTGCACCATGATGAAATTCCTTTGAGATTTCACAGAATTTCAAAATAAACATTGAAATGAACAATAAATTCAATCATAAACAAGGAGAATTTACTCAACAATGTGATAGTGTCCAAAAGCTAGATATATTTATTAAAAAAGATCACCCTCTAGGCCTTAGATACAACAATGTGCCTTCAAGGGCAGGAGGTAGTCTAAGGATGGGCTCATTCTAGGGCTTCAAGCTTGGGTCCATCCATTGCCAATTTGCCAGAGCAATGTCCTTGTCCATGACCATGATGCGCTTTGCGTGCATGGCACACAAGTTAGCATTCTCAAACAAAGAGTTGGTGACTTGCTCTGCAGCCTCCTATAGCACTCCCATAGCTCATGTGCTAAAGTGCACATTGTCCTTGTACCCCTATGCTATCTCTCATACCACACATGGGTAGGGATTACGCGAGATCAGACTGTTGCTGCACTTCTGCAGCTATCTGATCTCCCTTAGGGACCTCACCCTTGGCTTTTCTTTACAGATGCACTTCTTGTCGGTGTACTTCTGTAGCTGTTTGATCTCCCTTAGGATGCTCGCTCTTGGATTTTTTTAGTATAGCTTCTTGACTCTTGGTGGAGGCCGTACAAGTACCCAAACATGGATCCATGGCCTCTTGTCTACTTTGAACTTCTTGCGCTACTCTTCTCTACGTTGATCCTCCTCCAAATCCTCCTCTCGTGGGGTTGACTTGAGCTTGTGCCTTTTCTTAGGTCCTTGTGATGGGGCTTCCTCGACGTTTGCTTTGTCCTAACCCTAGGCTTCTCAGGTGGTTGCATGGGCACATGAACTATGTTCATGATTGACTATATAACCAAGAGAGGGATGACGGTACTCTTTCTTGCAATTTGCTTTTTGGGAATCCTCTCCAAAAGCTTCTTGATATTGGGGAGGTTCTCAAAAAGATTATGCTCATTTGGGGGATCCTCTCACCAGGAGGGGTAGCCTGTCTGTCATGGGGACAAGATATCATAGTAGTTCTTTCACAATTATCAGGGGAGGTCATCCCAAAGTAATCATCAAGAAATGAATTTCTGGAGCCCTCTTGGGAGTTGGGAGTTGCATGAGATTTGGGGGAGGGCTCATAGGATTTATTGAAGGGCTCATGCTCTTGGGACTTAGGGGAGGGCTAACGGGGGACTTGGGGGAGGGCTCACGGGAGTCTAAGGAGGGCTCACAGAGGTATTAAAATCTTGGGAGTTGGGGGAGGGCTCATGAAAGTTGGGGGAGATGCCACCGGCGGCATCTTGTGGGTCTGGTAGTGTTCTTGACTTGTGCCATCGAATAATGAGAGTTAGGGTTTTAAAAAATATTTTATATAGTCCCATCATCTTTTTAGATCCCTTTTAATTACATTTAGGGTTCCACCCTGCCACCCCCCCTTCCCCCCTCCCTCCCCCCACCCCTGCCACCCCCTCGCACCTCCCTTCTCTTCTCCCTCCCTCATCCTACCCCCACCTTCCCCAACCTCCTTACCTCACACAGAACCTGAACTCCAAGAGTAAGTACACAAATTGTGGTCAAAATAAGCAAGATAATTTCATAACTGTATACAATTACACCATAGCTTTTGTTTTTGGTTGGGACCCCATCTACTCCCCATCTGCTCCCCTCTCTCACTCTAGCTTGCAACCAACATGTGACTCCTCGACTCCCTATGGATGCTTTCCAAGCACTATGCCTTCTATTCTTTGATACAATTTGAACTGCTTTTGCAAGTTCTGATGCCTTTGCCTTTTCAAACTTCAAAGTCCTACCTAGTAAACAAATAAAAAACCAGCTAAACATCACATGTAATGCATTGCTACAAGTGACATCACCACCATGCCTTGAGTTCTTGAAGTAAGCTCCCTTGGCTCTATATTGCGACTTCTCGAAGTCTTGTATATTCCAAATGGAAAAAGGGCCCCAATTTTGTATAAACCATGGTCCGTTTGCATAGAGAATATGCTGCAAATAGGACAAGCATCATTTCAGCAACAAACAATTTTAATAAAGCAAGTGCTAAATATTATGAAGGTGACAAGATTACCATGTAGTAATGTGTAATGTGTGACTCCCCCATGCTATCACCATTAATTGCATAAAACTCTTTCACAGCCATCCTGAACCTTTCATAATACATCTCATTGATTCGAACCTGGTGAACCAATTTATCAATGCATCTACCTTTGTCCATACTTTAGCTCTCAAAGTTGCTACTTGAGGATGATAAGCCTTATTGGTCGTGCATTCACACAATGCTTTCCAGTATTCCCAACCAAGCTACTTTGAGACAATGTATGTTTTTGTTGAGATTGTGGTTAGATAGGAATCTCCTTGCTTTCGCTCCACCCATGGAAACTTTGGCAGGAGATTCTGTGTTGCCCTGGACATTTTCTTGTCCTCCTTAAGTTTGACATATCTTCCATGGAATCCCATCTTTGAGAGAAACTTCTCAGCTTCTGCAATGCACCGTGTAGATACTTCTTGCAGAATTAAATTCCAAGCATAAACAAGATGCAAATACAATAACTTTTCAAGTATACGCAGTTATGCTTGTAAAGTACATATGTGCACTCTCTCTAGTGGGATGGGCTAGATGGGATCCCAATTTGGATCCTTCTTGTTGCGATTTGGAGCTTGTGATTGAATACAAGAGAGGATGCCGTTCTCCCATTGTAATCCAGCCTTTTGCTTAAGTTGAGAACACATGCAATAAAGGCATGTGAACATTGCAGTTGCCTTTGTATCACAACCATGCAAGCACTTGTGCGGGTTTTCAAATCACTAGTAAGATGCCATTCAACTCAAAATGCTCCATGGTCATCTACTATCAGTGTTTGACCTTCCTTTGTCTTTGGATCATTGATGGGATTCATGTTCTATCTAGAACCCACTTCAATATCTCATGGCACTCTTTCAGAGTCTCAAATTCTATAAGCCACCATATATCTTTCTCTGATTGAACTTAGAAATCTTGCTCTACTTCCTCATTCCCTTAAACAAAGGCTAAGGCTTTGTTCATAATGCAGCTGCTCACTCTCTCAAACTTGTGTTCTTTCACCAATTGAGCTTCATCCATTTTGTTGACAAATATGAGCTTGCCATTGCATTCTGTACAAAAAAAGAGAGAAATAGTTAGAATAAACATGATATAGAAAATGAACTAAGTAAAGTGCAATGTTGTAATGGATTTCATCTCACCATCTTCTCTCATGCCATAGAATTTGACCATTGCTTGTTGCATCTCAACATCTAAGTAGACATTGTTGAAAGCATTCATCTCAAAGGTTTGCAAACCAGATTTCTTTTTACTCTTCCAAGTCATTGTGCCCCTTACGCAATGGTACCCTCCAAGCATTTCTCTTGCATGTTGGTTTGTTTCTCACCGTGCATGCCTCATAGACCAAGGTGTGGTCAGTGGCCTCGTAGAATTCTTATACTTTTTCAGAATAGTAGTCTTGAAAATTTTGAAAATAGATCTGAAAGATTCATGACTTACACAGGCAGTATCACAAGATGCAAGCATCTCTTTTGCATCAGATTCCACAATGTCCTTGAAGCCCTTCATCACCTCTTTAGCAACTTTGCACATGTAGGCACTTGTGTCTTGGGTCCCTTAGTATCCCAATGACATTGCTTGACTTCAATAAATTGGCTAGAGTGTATGAACAGTCAACATCATCCTCGTCCATTCTTAATCGCAAACAGTGTAGCACAAAAGAATGTAATTTCATTGGAAAATTTGATAACCAAACTTGTAGCCTAGATTCTCCTCTTTCTAGCACTACTAGTGGGTGCCAATGCATCCACGTTATGTCAGTACCTTCTTTTCCTATTCTTCAATCCCAAAGGTGTTTCTTTCATCTTTTGCACTTGTTCTTTTGCCTTCTCTTGTTCCTTCTCTATGGCTTTTTGAACTTGGTTGTATATAGTGATGGAGAGGAGGTCCTATCAAAGAGAAACAAAGAAAGGGAGAACACCAAAAAATGGTGGGTGCTAACTCACCCAGATCAAGGTGCTTAAGCTCCTATTATGTATGTATGGTACAAAGGGGTATAGATTGGGCCATTGGCCTTAACCCCAACAACCTCTCACTTAAAGGCTAATGCGCCTTTAAGGGACAAGATCGACATCCTAATGTCATCCGACACCCATCAACACTCTGCAATGTGCAAACCGCTCTGAGGAAAGACTCTTTGTAAGAATATCTGTAGGGTTCTCATTTGTGTGAACCTTGATAAGCTGGATGCGCTTGTCCTCAATCACCTCTCTGATGAAGTGATACTTCACATCAATATGCTTTGTCTTCGCATGGGATACAGGATTCTGTGCCAGTTGGATGGCACTCTGACTATCACAGTGCAAAACTGGAACCTCTCCTACAATGCTCAAGTCTCCCACTAGACGAGTAAGCCATATAGCTTCCTTGCATGCCTCAGTGGCTGCAACATACTCTGCCTCAGTGGTAGACAAAGCCGTACATGGTTGCACATGAGAGACCCATGAAACTGCACCTCCAGTGAATGAGAAAACATATCCTGTAGTAGACCTCCTAGTGTCTACATTCCCTGCAAAATCAGCATCTGCATATCCAACAACAAATGTGTCCTTCCTCCCAAAGAAAATGCACATGTTATTTGTACCATTCTCATGATACCTTTCACTACCTCCCAATGCTTCTTGCCAGGATTTGCCATATACCTACTAACATCTCCCACTACAAAAGCAATATCTAGATGTGTAGCAGCCATGGCATACATCAAGCTTCCTACTGCGGATGCATAAGGTATCTTTGACATTTCAGCCCGCTCCTCATTTGACTTAGGGCTGTCCGCTTCGTTGAGTTTCACATATGGAGGCAACGGGGTACTTATGGACTTCCCCCTCTCCATATTGAAACGCTCAAGTACCTTGCTAATGTACTCTTTCTGTGACAAATGAACGAGTTTCTTGTTCCTATCCTGAACAATCATCATGCCAAGTATGTGACTGGCATCACCCAAATCCTTCATGTCAAAGGTCTCATGCAACCTTTTCTTCAAGGCATCCACATCCAAAGTAGATTTCCTAGCAATAAGCATGTCATCAAAATATAAAATCAAAATAAGAAGGCTGCCATCTGATGCCTTCTTTGTGTAGAGGCCATGATCTGTCTCACTCCATGTGTACCCTTGGGATCGCATATATGCATCAAACTTATGGTACCACTCCCTTGGAGCCTGCTTCAGCCCATAAAGACTTTTCTGAAGCTTTCATACCATCCGTTCTTTGCCCTGCACAACAAACCCCTCTGTTTGCTACATATAGATGTCCGCATGAAGATCTCCATGTAGAAAAGCTATTTTTACATCCATTTGGACAAGCTCCATGTCCTCTTTGGCAACCAATGCAAGCATTGTACGAAGGGTAGTCATCTTCACCACTGGGGAAAAGATCTCATCAAATTCAATACCCTTCCCTTGGCTACCAACCTTGCCTTATACTTAGGCAATGCATCTGCTAGAGACATCTTCAAATTGTAAACCCATTTGCATGGCAATGCATGCTTTCCTTTGGGCAAATAAACCAAATCCCAAGTAGCATTCTTCATCAAAGAATCCATCTCTGACTGCATAGCCTTCTCCCACTTATGCTTGTCATCCCTAGGCATAGCATCCTCAAAGCATGAAGGCACACCACAATCTGTCAACATGACATAATCTAGAGACGGAGCATATCTGTGTGGAGGTCGTGAGACTCTAGTGGAACGTCTCAACACTTGCTCACCATGAGCATCTTGCTGTCCCAACTAATTTTCCTGCATAACCTGAGGTTGTCCACCTAGATGTGGCTCTCCCACCTCATGATCTATGGGCTATCCATGCCCTGCATCATGTGGAACAGGCTGTGCATGCCTCTCATATGGTGGTTGTCCATCCTCTTGAAACACCACTGTGCATATCTCCACAGTCTTCTTTGGCTTCTTATGCATCTTGTCCTCATTAAAGATAATATATGGCTGTGTACTATCTTCCTGGCCCCTAGATCCCACAATCGGTATCCCATCTCGCCTCAATCACCATATCCAAGAAAAATGCACTTCCTTGACTTTGGATCAAGCTTGCTGCATTTTTCCTTAGGGATATGAACATAAGCTTCATAGCCAAATACACGAAGATGCCCATAAGATGGTGGCTTGCCTGACCAAACCTCTTCTGGCACTTTCCCATCTAGTGCCTGCTAGGCCATCTATTGATAAGATGTACTGCTGTCTTGATAGACTCAGCCATGAGGTAGACCGGCATTAGAAAGCATGCTTATATTCCTTTCTTAAATAGTTCTATTCATCTTCTCAGCAACCCCATTCTGAGAAGGATTCTCGGGAGTAAACTCCCGCTTGATGCCACATAGCTCACAAAGATTCTTAAATACATGAAAGGTATACTCTCCTCCATTATTAGTGCGCAAGCATTTGAGATTCTTGCCCGATTGATTTTTAGAAAATGCTAAGAACTTTTGAAATGCATCAAAGACATCACTCTTCTTCCGAAGAGGGTAGACCCACAATTTCCGTGTAGCATCATCAATTAAAGTAGCAAAGTAAGAAGCACCACCCAATGAGACAGTAGGCATATATCCACACACATCACTGTGAACCAACTCCAATGGTTCAAGCCTCTTCTTGCCCAAAGATTTTTTATGTGAAGACTGTGTTTGCTTTCCATACATGCAATGCTCACACATGCTAAAATCTAAAAAATTAAACACGGGAACCTACTGTAAACCAGAAAGTATATTCATTCCTATCATGCTCATGTGTCCCAACCGACGATGCCACAAAGAGACGGATGGCTGCTCCGTCACATTGATTACATTATTTCTTATGCCTAACACATGCATTGAGTACACCATTCCATGCTTGGAACCTCTAGCAATCATAAGTGACCCTTTGCTAATTTTCCATGTATTGTTGCCAAAAAACACATGATAGCCATCATCATCAAGTTGTCCTGTACTTATCAAGCTCTTTTTCAGATTTGGAACATGCCTAACATTCTTGAGTACAAATATAGAACCATTAGGAAGAGACAAGTGGATATCTCCCACTCCAACAATGTCACATGGATAATCATTTCCAAGTCTCACGGTTTCTTTCCTTCCAGCATCATAAATGGTAAACCACTCCCTATGTGGAGTGACATGGAAAGATGCTCTTGAGTCTAGTATCCAATTCTGTGACAATGCATCATCACTAGTCACAAGAAAAGCATGCTCAAACATAGAGGCATAAAGAATGTCACCCTCATCACTATTGTTGCTTATGGCATTCACTTCCTCTATATTGACCGTGGATTTCTCTTCCTTCTTAGGCTGCACATTAGCTTTGCCTTTGCCTTTATCGTTCTTCCATTCGTAGCATTCCTTTTTGAAATGTCCTTTCTTCCCACAATAGAATTATTCCAAATCCTTTCTGGCATGGGATTTTTCTCTAGATTTGCTTGTATTTCTGTCCTGGTATTTCCCCTTGGAATATGACCTCCCTCTCACATTGAGAGCACTTGAACTTTTAGTTCCAGCATTGTTCTTTCTATTTACCTCCTTAGTGAGAAGGCTACTCTCATCATCATTGCTTGTCAGGCCTCCTGCACGGGCTGAATTGCTTATAGCAGTCCTAAAAGTGTCACAACTTTCAGGAAGGGTGACCAATAAGAACATTGCCTTAACTGAGTCATCAAAGGCAATTTTCTGAGATAAAAGTTGACTAAAAATTGTATTAAACTCATTTAAATGGCTACACATTGAAGTCCCTTCTTCCATGCGAAGATCTATGAGTTTCTTTAGCCAATACACTTGACAAGCGGCACTCTGCTTCTCATAAAGATCATGCAACTTTGTCCACACACCATAGGCACCACCTGGAGTATCTTTCACATTGAAATACACTGATTTTGAAAGTGTGAGCATGATCGTGGAGCATGCAAGCTCATCCAATTTCTTCCACTCTTCATCATCCTTCTAGTCCTCTGGCTTTATGCCTTTGCATTTTATAGGCTTTACTTGCTTCTTCTGCACCAGAACATTGTAGATTTGCTCCTTCCAATAGGAGAAGTTTATGCCATCCAACTTCTCAATGTTAAAAAATGCATTCTCTAATGCCGAAGCCATCACAATGGATGACAGAACAACTAGGATACACTGCACCAATGTACCAAACTCAAGCCCAAAAAATATCAACTGCAATGACAACAGCCACACTCACTGTCACAAATACATGTTCTGCTATAAGTGACTTCAGGGCATCCAAAAACTAGCCAATAGCTTTTGCACGGTAGCTCCGATGGAAAAAGTGTAAAATGAAGAAGTGTAGCTTGTAGGAAACTCTACAACTTCTCTGTTTATAGAAGGTCCAAAATCCTTATAGATTTCCTTATATCTGTTGTTGGAAACCACCACCTGCAAACTTTTATTGCTGTAATAATAGTCTGCAATACTTTTGGCCTGTTTTGAACTGTCAATATCTTCCCAACCGTAGCTCGGTTGCCTTTGTTGCTGTAAATACCAAAGTTGTAGACAACCAATAGATTACAAACGTCTAGTTTACTGCAGGTCCAAATTCATTATGGATTTTTTGATATTCACTGTTGAAAGCAACCCCCTGCTCACTTTTTCTAGCTACTGTCATAAACTGTCAAAACTGTAAATCATGGGCATACCAGGCATCATAACTTTTTATCCAAATATCAAATTGAAACGCTTTCAAAAACAAGATTGTAGATTGTCCAAAAAAATAAAACTTCTTAGAACTCAGAAGACAATTCCTCATGGATTCTCTAATATTCACTTCTGAAAACAGCCATCTGCTCCCTTTTTATTGCTATCACGAGACTGCAAACTGCCAATCATCAACTTTTCCTGAAGCATTTGAGGCATAAACTCCAATGAAATAGCCCAACAATATTGAAAATTGTTGTCTAAAAAATTCCCTTAGTGGGAAGAGTATTGTACTAAAAAATAATCCCTTCCTAGGATACAAGACAACTTCAGAAAAACACTGCCCACTTATGCCCACTTTCTCAACCAAATAAAGGCTCAAAATGCATCAATTGTAAGCAATCACTTTCAGCTAATCTTTGTATTGTACTAAAAAATAATCCCTTCCTGGGATACAAGACAACTTTAGAAAAACACTGCCTACTTATGCTCACTTTCTCAGCTAAACAAAGGCTCAAAATGCATCAATTGTAAGCAATCACTTTCAGAGCCAACCTTTGGCTTGATATGCATAACTTGAAGGCATAAACCCAACTAAAATCTGAATGTACCAACTGCCTTTGATCAACTGGAGTCTGCCACAAGCAAAAGACGTTTTTGCTTTCGGGCCCCAAAAAAGCAACTTCTAGTGGCTGGAATTGTAGAGCAGTAGGTCGTTTTTTACCATAGATGGATAATATTCCTTCTCCCCCACTCAAACAATGCAATAGACTGCTAGAATAGTCGAGGCAAACTGATATATAAGGCTGAAACAATAAAAACAAGCTAGTATATGTCAAAATACAGCTCCCAGGGGCAGCCCACAGGCAGAAGGAGACTCCACACAGCAAGTTCGGGCTCTTAGCACAGCAAGACCGCAATGCTACAGTCTCCTTGTTGGCTTCGCTCAACTAAGCTCTAATACCAATTGATGGAGAGAAGGTCTTATCAGAGAGCAACAAAGAAGGGAGACACCAAAAAATGGTGGGTGCTAACTCACCCAGATCAAGATAAGCTCCTATTATGTATCTATGGTACAAAGGGGTATAGACTGGGCCATTGGCCTTTACCCCAACATATAGATCTTTCCAAGTCATTTTTTGTTTTAGCTAGCTTACAGAGTGACTTTGCAATTTTTGTCGCTCCAAGTCCAATGCATGTTGCTCCAAGTACAATGCTTTGGCTTTATCATGAAGATCCTTGTTCCATCTTTGAAGCTCCTACATAGAGTTATGCATTGAAATAATGGTGCTATTTTCTAAATTTGCTAGTTGGTTTGCTTGGGCTCTGTGCATCTCGCTTGCTTGCATAGCCATTGTCTGAGCATTGTTCAACCGATTGCAATAACCAAGCAACCCCACATGTCCGTTTCCAACAAACCAAACTAGGTCATGCATTGTATGAAAAGGAGGGCTCTTTTGGTTGGCATGATCTAAAGGATACAAGCATCCTTCTACCCAAAGGTCTAGATTCTTCTTTCCTTGCAAACTAAGACTATGGATCTTGGAAGCTCCCCTCAATCCCATACTATGTGTGCTTGCATATTCAGCCACTAAATCTAAGTGAACTTGGTACTTGTTGGAGATGTCCTTGATTGGTGCCATGAGTAAAGGAGCGTGGAGGAAGCTTGAAGGAGAAGCACACAGAAAGGGGGAGGACAAGGAGGAGGAGGGGTGGAGGAGGGATGGAGGGGGAGGACCAGCAAACATGGAGAAGGAGGAAAGGGGAGAAGACCAGCAGGTGTGGAGGGGGAGGAGCAGGCATGGAGGAAGAGGGAGGGAGGAGGGAGGGGGAGGAGGGAGGAGCATGAGGGCAGGGGAGGAGCAGGAGGGAGGGGGAGGAGGACTAGGCATGGAGGAGGAGGGAGGAGGAGGGAGGAGCTAGAGGAAGAGGGAGGAGCAGGAGGGAGGGGGAGGAGGAGTAGGAGTGGAGGAGGAGGGAGGGGGAGGGAGGGGGAGGAGGAGGGAGGCGGAGAAGGGAGTGAGGAGGGGGAGGGGGGGGAGGGAGGGAGGAGAGAGAAGGAGGGAGGGAATTAAAAATTCAAATTTTAAATTTTAAATTTGCTGGCTCCCACCTAGGAGTAAGAGTTGTGTAAGAGGTGGGGTCACTTGTGGGCTTATCCACCTACGTGAGGGGGGTTTAGGACTTTTTGGGCCCTACCATGGCCCTTTCATCATTATGGATAATCCATTTCTAAATACATTACTTATGAGGTCCTTTTGAGATTCCATTTCTCCCCTAATGTATCCTCTCTATCCTTAAATGTAATTACAAGGACCCATGCTAAGGCCTTCAATAAGGAACTTCATAAGTAGGCCAAAAGAGATAAGGCTAGTACATTGCACCCTAGAGAGGAAACTCCATCTATCCATAGAAATGCTAAATGTGCCACTAAGGTTGGAAAGGGCCATGATAAGGTAATCATCCAGGATGGGTCGAATGAAGACACTGCCACTCTGGCTACATGATCTTTTTCTAGTGGCACTTCCTCAAATGGAGGCTTGATCAATCCTCCTCCCAAAGAAGTTGAGGAAATACTAAGAGCCCCTATCCAAGGTTGAGACATAATACCAGAGGATCATTATGAATCCTTGAAACCCTTGGTAGAGAAGAAATGCCTTATCAAGGCACAAAAATTAGTGCATGAGTGCTAAGAAAGGTTTGAGGAAAGACTCAAAGCAAGGAAGGGAGATATTTGATCTATTTGATGCACCAAGCAATCAGCCTCTAAGTCCTTACCAATGCCTAAAAGAGTGGACGAGGAAAGTACCTCATGCTCTTCAATGGAAGGGTCCACACTAATGCAACGGATGTTTGAAGAAGAACCCGCCTTGCAACAAATAAAGGAGGATGACAACATGTCCTTCTATGGCTTAGTAGAGTCAAACTTGATAGGTAGGGAACCTATCACTGGGCCTCGATACATTGTAGGATTAGCCTCATTCCTATCCATGAAAGTAAAGGTTACCATTGCGACACTATTACAAGGTAATCCCACTCTATGGAGAGACCTCTTGGATTGGATGAATGGTCAAATAGTAGCTCTCGAGTCCATTGACTCTGAGATAGTCACACCCCCAATTGACCCCCAACACTTTCCGAAGGAACCTGTCAACAAATTGGGCCAGTACTTTCAAAGTGATGACACCAATGCAGTACTTCCCATATCCTAACAAGGTAAAGCGTGACTACAATCTTGGATGGTAGAGCAGGCATAAGCATAGCCACTAAGTAGTGCTAGGCCAAGTGGGGATGACCTAATATGGATATCAAAAACCTCATGGTCAAATTGACTGATGGAACAATAGCCCAACCATAGCAGTTCTAAGGAACATCATGATTAAAACCTTTGTTCTGATGAGGTTCTGACCTCCTACTGAGAGTGGTTTGTTGTAATGGAATTTCACAACCAATCGGATGGCTATGATATCATATTGGGCAGACCTTTCATGCAAACTATAGGATTGATCCATGACTAGAGATCAAATAGAATATATTTATGTAAGGATGAGCACGTCATGAGGGTGATCTCCAAACTTGGAAGGCTCACCCTATGTCAGGGAATCTATGTGCATCTAAATCTGACACCACCAATGCTGAATATAGGCCTTGGTGGTGAAACTTCTTCATGAGACTGTCAACATACTTTATCTGACTCGTGAAGGTGCTGTCTGAATCTCTCCAGAACTCAATTCCAAGACAATAGTGCATAAGTCCAAGATCTTCCATGTCGAACTCTACAGGTAAGCCTTGTTTCAGTATTTTGATGAAGCTATCATTGCTTTCAGTCACCATCATCTATCTCCTGTGTATTTGAGGTTTTCCATTTTCATTCCTCATCAAAGATTACATCTATAGATATAATGGCCTTTTGGTTGATGGGATCATACAACTTGTATGATTTTCTTTCTTCCCTGTAGCCAACCATGATGCATTTACAAGACTTCGCATCCAATTTTCTGCGATGATCGTCATGTATGTGGGCATATGCAATGCGACCAAATATGTGAAGATTCCCAATGTGTGGCTTGTGGTCAGTGAATGCTTCATAAGATGTCATACCCTGAATCAATTCAATAGGAAGCCAATTAAGCAAGTAGTTTGCATTGGCTATTGCTTCTGCCCAATACTAATTTGGAAGATGCTTCTCACTTAGCATTGCTCTAGCATTGTCTACTAAAGTACCATTCTTCCTTTCAGCTCTTACATTCTGTTGAGGAGTATCTACACAAGTGAATTATCTTCGAATGCTGTTACTTCTGCAAAACTTCATGAATGCTGAAGACATGTATTCACCTCCTTTGGCTGATTTCATGACTTTGATCTTTCTACTTATTTGGTTTTCAACCATGGCTTAGAATTCTTAATCTGAAAAAGACTTTGGCTTAGAATTCTTGAAATCTGGAAAAGACTTTAGATTTCTCTTTCAGAAAGTAGACCCAACAATATTTGTTGTAGTTGTCGATGAAAGTCAAGTAGTAAAGTGAACCATTGATGTTGCAGGTCTGTGCATAACCCCATACATCTGTATGTATCAAATCAAGAATACCTCTTGCTTGAGAGGTGCTTCTGCCTAAATTGGTTCGCTTTTGTTTACCGAAGCAGCATGCTTTACAAATTTTTCCAAGAAACTGAAGTTTTTGAATTCCAATTGCCATATTCTGATTTCTGAGCTGTATCACACTTTTGAAATTGACATGTCCGTATCGCTTGTGCCGTTTTATGGAAAGTGGCATCTGTTGTAGTTGAGCTAACATGGCATGCAAATCTGGTACTGAACCTAGCATTCTAAACAAGTGTCCTTCCTTGACTACTTTTCCTACTAGTAGCTGATAATCTTTGGATTTGTCTATGATCATGCATTCATCTCCATCGAAGATGACTCGATAGTTGTGTTCCATCATATGACCAACTGATGAGAGGTTCTTGATGAGTTTCGGAACATAGAGTACATCTTTCACCAATCCTTTCGTACTAGTGAAATTGTTCATAGGGACAATGCCTTTCCCTTGAACTGGATTCGGTATGTTATCTGTCGTATAGATGACATTCTTCTGTCCTTCTAATGGTTTCATCTCTATGAACCATTCCTGATGCTTTGTCATATGAGATGATGCACGACTGTCGATGTACCAAGGATCCTGATCTATGTCGTCTACTTGATAACTGTATTCCCATTTTTAATTGCAATCTATGTCAAGATACACCATTTCAATCTTCTATATATCCTTGCTTGCAAGAAACATATTCTCAGGTTCATTGGCATAATAATTGTGACTGAAATGTCCACGACGATGATTTCCTCTTCCTAAAAAATTCCCTCTCGATTGCTGCTGGATTGACCGCCTTGGTCATATTGCTTCTTGCAACAATCTCTTTCATAGTGTCCGTAGTTGCACTGAATGTTTGACACATTGGTGGATGCATTCCCTCATCCTTGGAATTTTCCTCGGTTGGAATGATTTCCTCTTTACTGATGCTGATGTTTGCTTAGGATGATGCTGATGCTGATTCTGACTTTAGTGCTAACTTTGTTGTTGATGATGATGACTCTGCTAAAATGATCTACCTCTACCTCTACCTCTGCCTCTTCTTCTGCTTCTATTTGAAGCTGTGAATGCTTGATCATTGGAATGACATTTGCATGCGTGAGTGGCTTATGTCCTAAGTTCTTCACTAAGTAAAATGGACTGAAGCTCTTCTAGTGTCGAAATTTACCACCGAATTGCAATACTCTAGACTAGATTCTCGTATCCCTCTCCTAGTCCATTCAAGATGACTTGAACCATTTCTAGGGGATTCATGGTCTCTCCTGCTGCTACGAGTTGATTGTTGTAATCCTTGATGCTGCATGAGTAAGCATGACCGATTTCATTACTTTTGCGAAAACTCTGGTTTATTTGGTTTCTCAGTGTGAGAATCTTGGAAGTATTCTTAGACTCGTAAAGAGTTGCGAACATATCCCATGCTTCTTTTGATGTCTTGACGGTGTTGAGATGTCCTAGCATGACATCTTGCACATTTTGCTTGATCAGATGATATGCATATTTGTCTTTCTTGTCCCATTCTTCATATGCTTCGGCAATGGCAAGATCTGCTACAGGTGCGGTCACTATTGGTGTAGTTGTGGATCCCACTGCTAGTGCTATGGCAAGAGGTGGAGTAGAGCTACTACTGGCTGGATCGTCCAATGGTCTAGGTGTAGACCCCCATCAACATAATCCCATTTGTCCTAATGTACAAGAATGGTCTCCATTCGGTATTTCCATGTATCGTAATTGGAGTTGTCTAGATTAGCAGATGCCTCCAAATTGAGGTTGCTAGTCGTAGACATGGTGTAAGAAATGTACTCAAAGTGTCTATGAAATCACTATCTGAATCAACTGCAATACACCGATTGTATCAAGTAAAATATGCACTGTCGGTGAAGATAGAACTGCAATATATAATCAAATCTATTACAAGGCTTGTGGAAAATCATGTCGGGAATAGCCAAGAGGCTTTACAAGGCTTGAAACAATGTGCACAATGACAGAAAATAGCCAAATAGGCTTTACAATGATGGCATGTATGTGTGAAATCAAATCATTGTGCAATCTGCCCACTGAACAATCAGTCAATGTCTGCTCAATTGAACTGTGGTACGTCAAGTATCATGAAATGTAATGATGTGAAATTGCATGTGAGCGAAGGGACTGACTCCAAGTAGGAACTATTTAGGAATTTTTCCGCATGGCTTCGATTGGCTTCGTTGGAGTTCTCTCCGCTATGGATGATCCAATGTACTCTAATCTAGATCTATCCAAGCCGTCAAATGATGAAAAAAGTAGCAAATCTTCATTTTCTTTGTTCGTTTTAAGGTGCTGGGTCAGATGCATCAATGTAAAGGCTGATGTGCGTGAAAGATGTGGATTTGTCTCTGAGGCCCAAAGGGGTGTGATACTGGTGCCAAAACGTGCGCTTGATGTGACGAGTAACTAGGGTTCATCTTGAGTGCAACATCCCATTATTTTGAGATTGAGCAATGGAATGCGTCTGATACTTTGCCTTATCAACTTTACACACTGTTTGTGTAACTTACTCCTTGGATATGAAAATATGGATATGAAGATAGAGCTAAGCATCCCTTTAGGATAAATATGAAACTTCTTGTGTTTATATTCAACCTAATTGTATATTCTTGAGAAGTCTCTTGTACTTTCATAGTTTTGTCTCAATTCTATCCAAAATGCACTTTTATAGTCTTCATTCAAATGACATGGGTTGACCGTTTCTTTTTTTTTGTAGTAAGCAAGAATTGTTTTTACCAAATCATCTCTTGCACTTAGATAGTCTTTGGCAAACCTAGGTAATAGTATTTTATACTACGAACTTCAATGTAAAGATCCTTATGAAAAGTATTAAAAACCTCCATCCTAATGCCATCTCCACGACCTTGTCCTCTCTATGGCATCAAAACATTTGTGTCCTATAACAAGGCTTCCATGTACTCATGGAAGCAGTCTCTGCCTCAGCTTGTCCAATCGCCACTCTAAGTAAATGACCAAGGGCTTCAAATTGTCATCACTAAGAGGTATCCCCATGCCCATGGTTGCACTCTTAGGTGGATACGAGGTTTTGATAACCCTAGCAAAACTTTTTGTTGACCAAGGCCTCCAATTTGTCATCACTAAGAGACCCCATGCCCAGACCTCTATCCACCTAAGAGTGCTTATCCACAACTGAAATTTCCTCTTATGTTGATCAACCCTGTTGACATACCATGTACGAGACAAGTGTGGCTATAGATTTGACTCCCTCTACACCCTCAAGTCTTAGACTCTCAACTAAGGGTACATCTCTCCTTTTAGGGGATTGAGGCTTAGGTGGAGATACAAGGATAGGAAGTAGAGTGGACTTCCACAAGCAATTTAGATGTGTTGAAATCTTCAAGCAAAGGTACAATACACTAGTGTCCTTCCAACTACATGACCACCTTCAAAGGCTAAATGGTGCTAACACAAAATCACGTTCGAACAAGGTACCACATTCAGAAGCATTCTCATGTTATATTTAATGGCACCATCCGTTCCCTTTCATCTATAAGTTTAATTATGTTTTTCAATGTAGATAGATGCAGTTTGATTGATTGTATGCCATAAATTCGTATACATTTTTTCCTTAATAGAAAACATGGGGGAAGATACTAGAAAAAGTTTAAGCCTAGTTACAACCATGGGCATCCATAACCCCATATATTATTTAAATGATAACGGTTCATTAGACGGACTAAGGTATCACTCTTGAGTTAACGTGCAAAAAGCAAAACATAAGAACATCTTATGTATTCACATAGTCTACTTGTACAACCACCACAATTAATTCTTTTGCAATCAAAATGAGTTGCGCCCATGCATGGTCTGCAATTATGAAGGAGCTTTTCTTATAATAAGTGGCAATCTAAATCTTATAATAAGTGGCAATGTAAACCGTTGCAGCATATATTGTTTGCACTCTTTACTCGCAATTGCCATCAGGTTAAATTCATTTCTAGCATGAGTGGCAGGTGGCAATCGTTTTGGCTCAATCTCAGCTTAAATTCATTCCTAGCACGAGTAATCTTTTGGCTCCACCTCAGCTGTTGATCGAGAGGAGTTGTGGTTGCTATGAACAACTTCCTTTCTTGGCCTTGCAAACTATTCAAGCCACATTCCTAAGGACCGAAGAATAAATGCATTTTCTCTTCAGAGCATGCTGCGGCTACCCTTGAGCAGGGACAATGGATTTTTAGAACACTGAAAATAAGCGTGCGTGGCTGGAGATTTGTGTGAAACAATCTTGGCGTTGCAAGCAACATACATGTTCCTCCTAAAAGCTTTGCTCTTAAGTTCCCTAACAATACCTTTGACATCCACAACAGTCTTGCACAGAAAATCGTAAGAGGGCAAAAGAAACTTGCCTCTTAGGCAGAGTAGCTCGCACACGAAAATGAGCTTTGCAACTTCTTAAGGCCTCATGAACATTGTCTTTCAAAGGGTTTCAGTAACCCCGAGAGTCTACCAATTCGTCCAGATGTTGTAATCTGTATCGGAGCGCTTCCCATCGACCAAAGCGTCTTGGCAACCAATAAAGTGCGTAATATTGTCCTCGTCCACATTAATCAGCGCATGAGCACGCCCTACGGCACCTCCCAAGACAGCGACTTCATCCGCATTGACCGTAATTTCTATATAGCCCATCCTCACGAAAGGATTCTCAATCTGAAGAGCTCAATCGAAATATAAAGCCAAGTCAGTGACCAATGCTCTAAGTACGGCGACCCTGGGACGACTTGGACATTTTGGGGGCTTTAGGAGCCAGATTTGTTACCCTAAACTTGGTTCTTGCACCCCAGACAATAAGAGTCTCGTTGCAGAAACGGTGTCGATGATTCCCACGCATGAAGCCGGGTTTGATCTGACCGACATGGACTGCTTTGCAAGTTGTCGCGGCACCTAGAAGAAACATGGGAGCAGCGCATCAAGAATCTATGAAAGGAGCCAAAAGGATGATTAAGGAACAAGGAAGAGGAGAAAGGAACCAGAAATTCCAGCGCGGGAGGAAGCAGCGATGGGATCAAGGAGCCATCCGCGCCTATCGTGGGACAATTGAGAAGCATTCCACTTGGAGCAGCAATCGGAGATTCCATGGAAGCTGTGGGGAAGGGAAACGGGGCTTGTGATGGAGGTGGCGAAGAGAAATGTAGCGATGCAAGCCAAAGAGGCGAGCAAGCACAACCCCAGCAAGAGGAGTGATTTGGGAGGAGTGTTTATGCGAGACATTCACAACAATCAAAGAGTTTCCCTTCCACTTCCCATGAAACTCTAAGGCACCTTTCATCACCACCTTTTGTCACTCGTTTCAAAGGTGGAGTGCGAACGTGGGTTATGCTCATTCGTCCTTGTCTCTCATAAGGTCGCCTTCACACTCTTCCGCACACCCCCTGAAGCCCCAAACGGTCCTCTCTACCTTTATTTTCCCTCACATGACAGAGGCCGTCTGTCGCCCCCTTCACCACCAGTGGCTGAACAAACTACAATGTTTATTGAATGCCATGCATGTATATCAACCAACATGGTATAGTCTGGTAGTTGCACTGACAATCTGTGAGCAAAGTGGACCCACATTCAAGTCTTGGCAGTGCGCGCTTATTGGTGGAATTCTGACAGACACGCGACTCGATTGCCTCGTCAAATTTTATCACGATAGGCACTCGAGTGAGAAATGGCCTTAACAGCCAGCTTTGACTTTGAATAAATCAACAACCAAAAGTCATCAAAGAACAAATCCTAATTCTCTCTATTTTTGAAATAGAAAAGATAATCTACTACTACATGCATGGAGACTACTGTACATACTACTATAAAATCAAATTCCTACTAGTTGGGTTTGTTGCCTATGTAGAATAATGTGAGTTGTCCGCATGAAATGTGAACTTGTTGGCTGATAGATAGAGGCAAAACTTTTTAACATAGTAGAACATGCCAAGTGCCTCCTTTTTGTGGTAGAATAAACTTTTTTGGCCTTAGATTGTCTATAACTTGCATAGTAAACTGGACGATACCATTTTTTGGCTATTGTTCTTGCATAAGGACACTACCCACTACTACATCTTAGCCATACACAAAAATGGTAAGGTGGGATCCAATCTAATGGTTGGACTATTGACATGTTTGACAACATCAACTTGAGTCCTTGGAATGCCAAATTGCATTATTTTGACTAGGCTATCAAATCCTTCTTACTCTATGATTCCAAATTGGTAGCAAACACACAGAATCCATCTAAACAAGAGTGACTTTTGTGGCCTATAATCGCATCTAGCAGAGAATCGTGAATGATGATAAACTTGCAACTTTTTGTTCTTCTCAGGAATAATGACTATGGGGGAGATCTATTGAAGTATATGGGTCATTGGACTAGTCTCACCCATGTATAAATGGTTAAATATATGTTCATAATATATATAGATGAGTAGATGGTTAGGATCATAGAGTTCTCTAGAAGGATCCTAAGTCCTTATGTAAATAGCACTTATGGACTTAGGCCAACCCACCTACGGCTCCGTATATATGACTAAGGGCAACTCACCTAGGGCTCCATATATATATCATCTTTGTCTTTTTGGTTATGTGAGACTGACATTTTGGCCAACTCTATATGTGATCTCTGTAGTCTCCTCTTTTCTTAGAGTGTTGGACTATGTGTCCTCATTTAGAGCTATGTGCTCTTGGACATGGTATCAAAGCAGTTAGGTACTACCTGGTAGGTGTGAGTTTCTGATTGTATGTTCGAGTTTTTGACTATGTGTTAGGGTGATTTTTTCAAAATTTTGGGGCCTTGGCACTTGCAATATTTTTTCTTGTGAGTTTTTAACCCCATAAAGATATAGCTAGTGGCTAGCTATATATTGACCCTAAACATAATCTACCATTGTCCCCTTTCAACTCAGCTAGTAGTAGGATTGCACAAATGTTTGTTGTCAAAAGTCACTTGTTATCATGCTACCAATGGTAAAAAATAAAAGTTATAGCTCCACGCCTACCTGAATCAAAGCTACCAATGCCCATCATATATGGTTTGCATGGTCGAGGTCACATTTAAGCATAGCTCACTGGCGAGCTATGTTAGAGGTGGAGAAACAAAAAATAGATTGAAAGTTTTAAGCCCCTCTTCAACATAGCTCACCAGCAAGCTATGTTAGAGAGCAATACGAAAGATTTTTTCTTCTCTCTTTTTTGGACCCCCAAGAGGGAGAGAGAGATAAGGGGCATGGGGGGGGGGGGCATGAAAAAAATATTTGGCCTCCTCTAGCATAGCTTGCGGGGAAGCTATGTCAAAGGGGATGAAAAAAACAAATACCATAAAATGATTCTAGCCCACTTAAGCATAGCTCGCTGATGTTCAAATAGAAGATATATATATATATATATATATATAAAGAGAGAGAGAGAGAGAGAGAGAGAGAGAGAGAGAGAGAGAGAGAGAGAAATGTGAAAAGAAAATCTTACCTTCTCTAGCATAAAAATGGCAAGCTATGCTAGAGAGGGGCGAAAAAAACAAATAACATAAAAATGTTTTTAGCCCACTCTAGCATAGCTCACTGGAAAGCTATGTTGGAGGGGGACCAAAAAGAGAGAGAGCAAAAGAGGAAGAGAGAGAGGGGGGTGAGAGAGGGGGGAGGAGAGAGAGGGGGAGATAGAGATAGAGAGAGAGATAGAGAGAGAGAGAGAGAGAGAGAGAGAGAGAGAGAACGGGGGGGCGGGAGGGAGGGGGAGAGCCAAAGGGAGAGTAGGAGGGGTAGAGAGAGAGAGAGAGAGAGAAAGAGAGAGGGGGGGAGGGAGGGAGGAAGGGAGAGAGGGAGGGAGGGAAGGAGGGAGAGGGAGAGGGAGAGAGTGAGGGAGGGAGGGAGGGAGGGAGGGAGAGGGTGAGAGAGAGAGAGAGAGAGAGAGAGAGAGAGAGAGAGAGAGAGAGTTAAATAGAAATAGTGGGAGAGAGAGATAGAAAAGATGACAAAGGGTGTGAGAGAGTGTAGAAAAAATATAGATAGAGCGTGAGAGAGAGGGGATGAGAGGGATAAAGAGAAATAGAGAAAAGAGAGAGAGAGAGAGAGAGAGAGAGAGAGAGAGAGGTGGAGAGATGCACATTTGTCTAATTTGCAAGCTATCTTTAAATAATTCAAGCATTGTTTTAAGAGTTTTATTTGAATTTTTCTAGCATTAGTAAAGTATTTTAGAATTGTAGGTCATTATGTAAGCTTGCTATGGAGATGCAGTGGCAGATAAATTGCATCATGTAGAGATAGGAGAACAAATTTGAACAGTAGGAGAGCAATGATGGAGATAGAGGTGCAACAATCGGGGCGAGTACTTTCCTTCAATGACTCAATGTATAGAACTAGCAGATGGTTGATAAAATCTAGTCAATAATTTGAATAGATTTTGAATATTTTTTTGGCAGATACCGCTTTGACAAAATCAAGTTGTTATAGCCAAATATTTCAAAAACTACATCATTTGGAGATGATGATGATTTTGTTGATGATTATTTGTGTGAGATAAGTTCAAAAGAAGAAGTGCCTAAAGAAGAGGTGCAAGGTAAGGAGGAGAATTAAAGAAAACAAAGTGAGGGTGGCTCTTTGGTGAGATACCTACCCACTTTCAAGTGGAATTATCAGCACAAACTATGGACTGACTTAGGATAGTACGAGGGGCTCTAGCTCCACTAATCCCGTTGTGCCAAATTTACATTCATGATGGTGTTACATAAGTAAACCAAAGTGATCTACATTGGTATCCATTTCATACGAGCTCGAGTGGAGGATGGGACTATTTTGTTAGTTCATTGTTTCTTTGAGGACCAAATAGCAGATTTTTACACAAAATCCTTGGCTCATGAGAAGTTTAAAAAGTTTAAGTCCTACCTATCTCTTTGTGACATAGAGACCACCCAATGACAAGGGAGTGTTAAAGTATATGGCCATTGGGCTGGTCTTACCAATGTATATATGATTGGATATATGTTCATATGATGTATAGATCGGTCAATGGTTAGGACCATAGAGCTCTCTAGAGGGATCCTAAGTCCTTGTGTGAATAGTCCTTATGGACTTAGCACAACCCACCTAGGGCTATTGTATCATCTTCATCTTTTTGGTTATGTGAGAGTATACATTTTGTATAGCCAACTCTATAGATTACTAGAAGAGTTAGAGTTCCCACATTGAGAGCTTCATGCGAGATGTAGCACGTCTTCATGTGCACTATGCAATGCATGGAAAAATGATATCTTATTGTCACCAACAACCAACTCTATTGCACCAAGATTATTTAAATGGTGTGGATGGTGCAATTGTGCTATAGTTATCTCTCAAAACTTTACTTTCTTTCTTTTTATAGATTGCCCTAGGGCTAGTGGCCTTCTCTCCATAGATTGATTTGATGCATCTTCCATCTTCAATAGGTTGTCTATTCATAGCACTGCATAAACAACTTCAATTCCTTTCTATGACCTTGTGGTTCCTAAATTGCACAAAGCTCTACTAGCACCTCAGCCAATCACAATTTGCCTCTCGAACTTTCCTTTCTCGTTCAAAGATTGCAATTTGCAACCTTCCTTCTTTAAATAGCTAGTCTAGGTAGGTCTCTTTCTAGAGTCTAGAATGCTCGATCACAAAGCAGGATCGCCAATGTTTTGGGATTCATCTGGAACCTGCAAAATTGTTCTATACTAATAGTTCTACTACTCCCATCTCTCAAAAATAGAGAAGACTCTAACAAAAAACTCAAAAACATCTTCAACATTGCACCATACCTTTAAGGTGGTACTAGCATTACAGATTGTACAAAAGATCATCATTGCAACATAATTCAAAAACTCACAACACTATTGAATTGCTCATTATGACTCTTATCCACACAACATCTCATTCTCATTCTCATATGTTTCCAGGCATGGAACTGAAGAGGTACACCTGACAAGTGGTGACTCTTCATATCTGTAAGCACTAACTGTTCATAAATACTACTAAAATACTATCCAAATATAATCCACCTATCATTGGAACATCATGCAATATATCACCAAGCTGGCCACCGCTACTCTTAACAACCATTGAGCATGTTAACGGATCTAGCCTATCCAAACCCTATGGGTTTTGAGACACAAATGGCTCCGTTTCAAAGTAGTCATCAGAATCACCCAAATTGGCAAGGATAACACAAAGAGCCATTTGGATCTCGTATATGGATAACACAAGAGCCATTTGGAGACAAAGGAAGGTTGAGAGAATTAGCATATACCTTGGCGCGATATGGGCCCAAGTGGTTGTAACAAGAGAGAGAGTGTGTTACAAGGAATAGTGTTGGCTCTCCCTTCAAAGGTGACTTGTATAGAAGGCCAAATGTTTGACTTTGGTCTTCATTGTGTACTTCAAGGAATGGAATAGAAGCTCTCTTTTCTCTCATTCTCTTACATTGAGTTTTTTTGTTCTTCCTTGTGAGTTGCCTTGTGATTGCCACTACTCCCTTATTCCCCTCCCCCTCCCTCATGCTCTCTTCTCCCTTCCCTCTCCCTCTACCCTCTCTCTCCCCCTTCTAGTGGAATCACTTGCACATGATCCGGTAGACGCTTGGGTGACACAAGTAGGTTGTTTGTGCATATGGAGCTCCCACAACGAGTTGTTCAGGAGTAGAGGCTTTGATGGCATTCCTCAAGATCCCCATGACACATTCACCTCGGGTCTTTGGTGGCATATCTCTCCATTAGAAGCATGCCTCTCTTCTCGTTGGTTGGTTCTTTGTTCATCAGCCATAGATGGTCTTTCACCTTCATATCTTTCTTGATGCAATCCTTCTGGAATGACAACCCAGGATTGTCATTCCTTCTGAAATGACAACCCAAGATTGTCAACGATGCTCTCTTCGTTCTCTGAGTTGGTCTTCTCATTCCTTATGATGTTCCAATGAGGAAACAGCCATCCTCTTGAAATCCTACTCTTAGTAGCTGAGTACTCATACTCCACTTGCCATGACGGACCTTCATCCACCAATCTTTCGGGTCACCCTGGGCCAACACAATCATTCCATCCTTTTGGCTATGTGTAATAATCAACTTCCACCCTTGGGGTAGTGTAGCCAAGTCTTTCTTCTCATGCTCGTTGCTCCTATTGGATAGTTGCTCCTGCTAATTTCCTTTGGGCATTGGACTCTAGTTCCAAGACCTCCAATTCTCATGGTCAAACGTAGCCAATTCTTTCAGCTCAGACACTCTTTGTGCCTCGCCGCATATCTTCTTCATCTTTGCAAGCATGTGTCAACCATGGATTAAGGAAAAAGGAGCTAAGTAGTGATTCGAGTACTCTCTGTATCCCACACGCTGGTCTTGAAACATGCCACCAAATGATTCGACTAGTCTAGAGTCACTTGGAAAAATTTCTTGTAATAGTCCACAGTTCCTAGCAAATGTTTTATTTCATTGCTGGTTAACATGAACCTTCATGACCTCGACACTGATCTTATAAACTCTGTTCTTTGAATCTCCTAACCTTACAGCTTGTCAACTAGAATCCTTAGTAGGATCACCAAAATGTTGACGCTTCGATTCCCTCACTAGATACTAATTCAAAAAAGGTGCTCGATGTTAACCCAACTCGGTATGATGCTCGATGAAGATGAATTCTCTTGTAGTCCTAAGGATGGTGTGCTTGGGTGCTGAACAGTTGACAACATTTGCACTCAAAGGTTACGATTAGCTAGAACTGTGTGATGATAGGAGAATACCGAGTTGTCACACATTTAAGAACACTTATAAGAATATGGAGTGCATAACAACAATAGAGTCAAGTGCATAGACAAGCAACATCAACTTGTATTGAAATCACTCAATTGTCTGGAGTAAAACCAAGGTGCCTCAGCTTGCAATGAACACTCCTATCCTAGCAAGCTTAGGTCAGTAGATGAAGAGATCTTGGCACACTACTCTCTTATTCTCTTCTTTGCATGTTACAACCATATCAATCTACCTAACAACCACCTTCCAAACGTGCTCGGTGCACCAACCCACATCCCTTGATTAGTGATGATGTCGCAATATCCTGCTCCTCCGCTACAAAACTGGTGCTTGTTTGAAGTTCCACCACTTCCATCTGAGGTCGGCACTCAATGACCACACTTAGTCATGGATCCATGTTAGCCTAACCCGAGGGCTAACACTCCCTTATGAGGTAGAGGTTGTGATTTGCTAGTTGTAGTTACAACTTGTAGTACTACAAAAATGGTTGACAATTTGTCTTCTATTGTAAGTGAGAAGCTTGACAAGAATAGGCAAGGAAGTTTATGATGACCAATTTTCCTTATGGGAGAGGGATTTTGGGAGTTCATTAGTGTGGGTATGGGTATGCACCTACTCTTTGTGAGGTTCCTACTCTATAGTAATTACAAAACTTCAAAGCATGGCACCAGTGATCTAGGAATTTTATGTATTTGCTATTTGTTATTGCTAATCATGCAATGATTGTGCATGTACAGAATGCACATACACCTAAGGAAGCATGCGATACATTGGTGAATATGTATAGCACCAATAACCAAGCAAAAAAATGTGGCTCAAGCAAGAGTTGCATAATGTTCACATACAAGACGCACAGGCACCTAAGGAGGCATGGGATACATTGGTGAAGATGTGTAGCACCAATACCCACGCAAAAAATATGCAAGTCAAGTAGGAGTTGCATAATGTGCAAATAGGGAACACCAACATGAACATTAGTGAGACTATTATGAAGGTGCTCTTGGCTCAATTATAGCACTATTTTCTAATCAGGGCTTGGTGTTTGTGACCTTGAAATAGTTTTGGAAAGGAATATGGCCAGTTTTGAACCTCCATTGGATTTGTGAATTTTTTCCTTATTTTCAAGAATTGATTGCATTATTTATTAGTGAGGAGACGAGGAATGTTGGTCGTTCATCTTTTCCTTATGTTTTTTTTGCATTAACTACTCCAATGTGCAAGGTCTTTCTATATCTTGGCATTACTCTATATAAGGCAAAAAAATTTTGAGTAAATATCATCATTCGAAGGAACAAGGGTTCTTAAACATGTCCTTTGCAAGTGTATGCCACATTACTCAATCCTTGTCAACATTATATAAGCACAAAGCAAATCAACATTGTGCAAGGGTGGCATTTCGCAAAAGAACAATGTGATAACTTAAGATGAATTTAAAAAGGATTCATACAAAGCCTTTCAACGATACATAACTTACAACTAAGAAAAGATTTACTTCCTTTAAATCCTCGATGCTTACAATGGGCTAACAAAAATGGCTACCTTCATAACTTGCAAACATTAGTGATAAATATGGTTAATACCAAACGCTTGTGGTGCGTGCTAGTGCCTTGGATAATTCTGTGGGTAGCCCTTCCTTTTATTTGGGTGTGCCAAAGTAATTGCCCTTCTTTTTATTTATGCTATCCTTCCTTTTATTTTTGTGTGTATAGTAATTTTTGTTTCTAAATGACTAGTGGGGTGTCACCTCATTTGAGTGATGCAAATCCTCATGAAGCAAATGCATAGCATGGAGGGGAAGGGGGGAACACAATGCAAAATGCATATCCTATTGACTTATCTCTAGCTTCTATCTTTTTTGCTTCCTCTGATGATGTAATAGGCACATCACTCTTGATAGCCGAGGTCCTTCACCACCTTACCTTGTTGTATAGCACCATTGACTTGTCTTCTAGTGCCATCTACAAGGGACTAGTCATTTAATACACAAAGTTGACGGGCAAGTATAAGTTGCTCCTCGCTTTGCCTAATGCTTTTCCCATTTGTTCCTTGGTTGGGATCTTGATTTGTTCACTTTTCCCTTCAATAAAAAAACTCACCTTCAGTTTCAATTGAATCTTTAAAACATCACCTTTACGGATCAACATTGGCCCCAAATCTACTTCAAGATAGATTCTTTTGGCCCCAAATATGCTTCAAGATAGATCCTTTTGGCCCCAAATCTACTTTAAGACAGATCCTTGTGGCCCTTGAATTTTTCTTTACTATTCACAGAACTTGCTTGTGGAGTCAGCATCCCATGTTGCCTCACTATGGGGGAAGCGGTGGGTTATAGAATTTGCATATCATCTCATAGATCCTTGTGGCCTCATGCACTAAAATGGCATACATTCAAAATTAGATGTCTTTTCCCATGTTGAGGCCCATGATCAAACATGCATGCCCTTTGGTTCTTTGAGTGATGAAAGGGTGGCCAACATTTTGAGGAATGAGGTTCAATGGTTTTCCCTCCTCTTGAACCTTGGTTACCTTGTCAAGACTTGATTAACTCCTCGACTCAATGCTTGCTTTGTGTTGAGAAAGATTGACAAGGAGATGTGAGGAGTGACTTCACATGTTTGTACTACACACCTTCTAGCCTGATTCCCTAGGAGCTTTCTCTATGTTGGGGTCCTTGGTGGGTTCATGGATGGTAATCAAGCTTTGCGATCCAACTCAACAAGCCCCTCCTATGGGGATGTCCATGCCCTTTCTAACTATCATAGCTCCATGATTTGCTTTTTCTCAACCTCGAATATTGCTCATCCTTTGCTATCCAAGTTATTTGCTCCTTCTCCTTGATTGCCCATTCCTTTGCCTCTCAAGCTTCTTGTGCATCGGCCTCTTTTGTGGCTTGCTTTCTTGCCTCCTCGACCACTTGGTTTTCTACTTCATTGGCAGCTCATTTTTTGGCTTCACTGGACACTCACTCCTTCTCTTCCTTGTTTTCTTACCTTTCTTCAGCCTTTTTTCTCCCTTTTTTTTTTGGTTGGTCTCCTATGTATTCAGCCTTCTATTTGTCTTGACACGTCCCTTCCTTCATTTTCACAGTGGGTACCATTTCCTAATTTGTATGTTTGCTTTCAACAAGCTCATCTGCCATATTGGATTCACTTGTTGCATCAGTTGACAGTTGGGTCCTTTCCACTACTGTGTTCCTCCTTAGCTTCAGAACCTGGCTCTGTGCATTCTTCCTATTAGTGGTGTCTTCAAAAGATGTCTTCAAAAGATTTAAAGACACATACACATATCCACTCTTGGCAATGGAAATACTAGGGTTGGACTTAGATCTGACTAATGTCAGAAAAAGGAAAAGATAGTACCAAACATACAAAGAATTGAGACAACTTTTTGTAGAGTAGAAATGTTGCAAATAGTTTGTATATCAGTAGATGGCAACAACAACCCTGATGTAGGAGATAAAGATGATCTTATAACAACATCCAATAGTGTTCCTTCAGTCAGGTAACAGTAAAAAACAGACATAGTTCAAAACATGATGTGGTGTGGATAAGGCCACTACTATTACTGTTAGGGGCAGTTATAAATGTCCCTATAGTTACAAAATTATCCACTACTTACTAATGTAACTCCCCTTTACTAGAGGTCTATTAACCCTCCTCCGTTGAGGTCCACATGTTGAGATATTGAGCTCCACTCGCGATATGCCAGGGTGACTATTGTGCATTTATGTCACCGACTTGTTAGCTGGAGATGCGGTTGGTACACCGCCCACGAATAATAGCTGGATGACAGCTATCCTTATCTACACTAGTTCATGGCTTAGTTAGTATGCCACCTTAGTTAGTTGAGTTTGGTTTGAGACCCACATATAGGGTTCTTCTATTTCTTTGTACTAGAGTTCTTTTGGCTTTCACAACTAAGAAGAGGAAAACTGTTTTCAGCCTCCACCTTTGTGTGTATTCCCCCACTGTGTATGTGAGAAAGCTGCAAGTGAGACTCCTTCCCTCTCTCCCACTATCTTCACATGGTATCAGAGCCTTGTTTGTGGTAAGGAGCTCAAGAAAGCAAACCAAGTTCGTGGTGTCCTGGTAAGAGGACCAGTGTTGCTTTCCTTTTTCGAGTTTGGGAGCAAATCTCTGCAGGTAGCACAGCCGGAAGTGCAAGAGTGCACTGTCTCAGATTGAGACGCCCTTCGCGGTGTGGTGAGAGCACAGTATATGCAGCGGGAGAGGGCGAAGCCCATGGTGACTTTATTTTTCTGATTTGAGGTCATTTCGAGGCCCGTTTTGGAGGCGGAAGTTCTCCGCAGGCACTCAAAAAAAGGCCCTGTTTTTGCTGTGCGACCACTGCTCGGCTAGTTGGTGAAAAGTTGCCGCAGAAATTGCATTGTATGCCTGTGTGCAGAGATATTGGGAGTTGCAGATTCATGCTTGTTGCCTGTTGATGCAAAATCGTCACTAGGAAGTGACTGTGTGGTGAAATACCACTTTCGTTAGTTTTGCAGATCTGCCCGTGTGAGGCAAAAGCTGTGTTTTTGCAGTGACAGAATATTTTGTAGTGTTCTGTAATGGCATCTGATTCTCTTTCGCAGATTGTCACTGAAAAGCTTGACAAGAACAACTTCCAAGCATGGAAGTTTAGAATGACGAATTTCTCGATGGGAAAAGGCTACTGGGAGTTCATTACAGGAAAAAAAAGAAGAACCAGTTCTTCCTAATGTTCCCAATCAACAGGAAATGTAGGCATTTAAAGGATGGCATGAGAGAGCCAGAAAAGTTATGTACTGGCTGTCTATCAGTATTTCAGATTCAATGATTGTGCATATTCAGGATGCAAGTACGCCAAAGGTGGCATGGGATACTTTGGCTAAAATGTACAGCACAAATACACAGGCCAGGAAAATGCAGCTCAAGCAGGAGTTGCACAATGTGTAGAGAGAAAATATGAGCATCAATGACTACCACATGAAGGTGAAGAAAATTGCGGATGCACTTGCTTCCATTGGGTCGCCAGTGGATGATGACGATTTAGTTTCTGTGACCTTGAATGGTCTAGGAAAGGATTATGCACAGTTCCGGACATCCATTGCCGTCCGTGAAAAATTTCTAGATTTTGAGGAGTTGATTGCTCTTCTAATTTCTGAAGAGCAGAGAAATGGGGGTGCATCTTCTTCAGCAGGAACTTCAAAAGAAACTGTCTTCTACTCAAATGCTGGCAGAGGTAGAGGCAGAGGTAGAGGAGGCCGATCTGCAGGCCGTGGAAGAAATCAGAATATGCAGCAAACACAAGAAAACCAGTCCTATGCAGGAGGACATGGTAACTCTAGAGGCAGGGGGAGCGGAGCCAAAGAGGCCGTGGTGGATGGCAGAGAGGCCAAAATGCAAACAGCAATGTTGAATGCTACTATTGTGGCAAAATGGTTCATATGGCTAAGGACTGCTATAAAAAGCAGAATGACATTATGAATGGAAAATTGCAGCAAGGCAATTATGCATCTTCTAGTAGGCAGGGTGATGACAGAAATGAGCATCTATTTATGGTGCAGCATATGACCAATTCTGTGACAAGTGCAGAAGAATGAAATGATGTGTGGTATGTTGACTCAGGTGCATCAAACCACATGACAGGTCATGCAGAATGGATGCAAGATGCAAGGAAAATGGAAAAACCAGGATTTGTGGAGACTGGTGATGATACTGCACATCCTATTGTGCAGATTGGCAAAATTCCTTTGTCTATGCAAGATGGAAAAAAGAAATACTTGTCTGATGTATTTCATGTCCCAAACATCACCAAGAACCTAGTTTCTGTTGGTCAAATGGTTGAGCAGGGCTTGCAGGTCAGATTCAATCCTCATGGATGCTTTGTTGAGGATATGAAAAATAATGGTCGCTTGATAGCAAAAGGAAAGAAGAAGGGTAGGATGTTTACGTTGGATGCGGACATGCCTGAATTGAGTGCAGCAATGTTTGCACATGGGACCGGTGTAGTTGCAGATATTGATATCTAGCACAAACGCATTGGTCATGTTAATATACAGCGACTTAAATCAATGCAAGCCCAAAATATTGTTGCAAGATTGCCTAAATTCAAGGTTGCAGAAATGCACAAGGTTTGTGAAGCCTGTCAATTTGGGAAACAGGCAAGGAAACCTTTTCCTAGGCATGTTCAAGAGAGTAAAAAGCCATTGGAATTAATCCACTCTGATGTGTGGACTACTAAAGCTGCATCTATTGGAGGCTGTCACTATTTTGTCACATTTATTGATGACTTCAGCAGAAAACTTTGGGTGTATTTTATGAAAAAGAAAAGTGAAGTGTTTGGGCACTTCAAAGCTTTCAAAGCTATGGTTGAAAAAGAAACAGGCCTGCAAATAAAATGCCTAAGGTCAGATGGAGGGGGAGAGTACCTCTCAAATGAGTTTGCAAGGTTCTTGCAGGAGCATGGTATAAAGCAGCAATATTCATGCAGTCATACCCCACAGCAAAATGGAATTGCAGAAAGGAAAAACAAGCATATTGGAGAGGTATCTCGGGCTATGCTAAATGAAAAAGATCTACCAGATTATTATTGGGCTGAAGCAGTTGCTACAGTAGTTTATAGAATGAACATGACTCCCACTGCAACAATACATGGCATGATGCCAGAGGAGATGTATACTGGTAGGAAACCAGATATTTCCCATTTGAAAATTTTTGGTTGCATTGCCTATGTCCATGTGCCAGATGAGTTGAGGTCCAAGTTGGATCCAAAAGCTGAGAAGTGCGTCTTTATTGGTTATTCTCTGCAGTAGAAAGGGTATAGATGCTATAACCCTTCTACACGGAAGTTCACAGTGAGCAGAGATGTTGTTTTTGATGAGATGAGCAGTTGGTATAAACCAGTAAATGTGATGATTGATGTAGATGCACAAAATGGTAATGCTGCACAGAATTCATAGCAGCAATCACAAAATATCAGTGGACCTGGAGTGTCCTCTAGCAGTGGTTCACATACTTCTCCATGGACAGGCAGATTGAGATCAGGAGAATCTCCTCAAAGCAATGCAGAGAGTGGTATGCAGGTATCACGAAAAGGAAAAGAGAAGGTAGATCAGCCCATGTTTGATGTGAATGCAGGTCACTCTTGTGTGGATGGTGAATCTAGTGGCTCTAAACAGAGCATTGATGATGAGTTGGGTATTCCCTCTGTTGTTACACCTGGAGTAAGGAAGACCAGGGATGTTTTGAGAGCACCTGGAAGTGAGCCTATTGTGCGCAGGTCTACCAGGGCTAGGTATCCTGTGGATAGGCTGAAATATGATGGATTTACAGCCATTCACTATGCCTATATGGTCAAAGTGATACGGGAACCAGAACCCACTTCTTTTGAGCAAGCCATGGGAAATAAAAAATGGAAGAAAGCCATGGATGAAGAAATGGATGCCTTGGATGCAAATGCTACATGGGAATTGGTGCCTTTGCCTAAAGACAAGAATTCAATTGGCTGTAAGTGGGTTTATAAGATCAAGCACAATGCAGATGGTTCTATGAATAGATACAAGGCAAGATTAGTTGTCAAGGGTTATGCACAGACATATGGCATTGATTATGAAGAAACTTTCAGCCCGGTTGCAAGGATGGCAACCGTAAGAGCAGCCATTGCTATGGCTGCATCAAGGGGATGGTCTTTACATCAAATGGATGTAAAGAATGCCTTCTTGCATGGTGATTTGCAAGAAGAGGTCTTTATGGAGCAGCCAGCAGGTTATGTTCATGCTACTCATCTTGAGTTTGTTTGCAGGTTGAAGAAAGCCTTGTATGGCTTGAAGCAAGCACCTAGAGCATGGTTTGACAAGATAGGACAGTATCTTGTCACTATTGGCTTTTAGATTTCCAAGGCAGATTTCTCACTCTATGTGAGAAAAACAGAGAAAGGGATTATGCTGCTGGTCATTTATGTTGATGATTTGATCATCACACGTGATAGTGATGAAGATATCCTTCATTTGAAAATGATATTGAGGCAGAAGTTTGAGATGAAGGATTTGGAAGAGCTGCGTTATTTCTTGGGCATTGAGGTGATTAGATCACCAAGTGGGATACAGCTCTTGCATAGGCAGTATGGACTGGACATGCTATCCAAATATGGGATGACAGGCTGTAAGCCTATTTCAGTTCCTTTGGAGTAGAATGTGAAGCTCAGCGCAAATGCAGGTGAGCTTCTAGAAGACCCTACTATGTACAGATGCATAGTAGGAAGTTTGATTTACATGACTATTACCAGGCCAGATTTGAGCTATGCTGTTGGGTTGGTAAGTTAGTTTATGCAGGCTCCAAGGAAACCGCATTTGGATGCGGCTAGACGCATACTCAGGTATGTGAAGTCCACATTGCAGTATGGACTATTTGATGAGGCAGGGGTTCAAATACAGTTGCATGGATACACTGATGTTGATTGGGCTGGTAGTATTTCTGATAGACAATCTACCAGTGGATATGTGTTCTCTTTTGGGAGTGCTGCAGTCACTTAGAGCAGCAAGAAACAGCCTACAGTTGCCTTGTCGAGCACAGAGGCTGAGTACAGGGGTGCAACAATGGCTGCATGTGAGGTAGCTTGGTTGCATAAGCTACTCTATGATATGCATCAGTCTACAGATGGGCCAGTTGTCATTTATTGTGACAACATGAGCAGTATACACTTGGCAAATAACCCAGTCTATCATGCTAGAACAAAGCACATTGAGGTGCATTATCACTATGTGTGGGAGAAGGTTTTACTAGGTCTTATTGATCTAGTTTATGTCAGCACAGAGGATCAAGTAGCTGACATATTCACGAAGGCATTGGGCGCAGAGAAGCTGCGCAAGTTCAGAGACCTGCTTGGTGTGCAGGAATTGGGATTGAGCTCGAGGGGGAGTGTTGAGATATCGAGCTCCACTCGCGATATGCTAGGGTGACAGTTGTGCATTTATGTCACCGACTTGTTAGCTGGAGATGCGGTTTGTACACCGCCCACGAATAATAGCTGGATGACAGCTATCCTTATGTACACTAGTTCGTGGCTCAGTTAGTATGCCACCTTAGTTAGTTGAGTTTGGTTTGAGACCCACATATAGGGTTCTTCTATTTCTTTGTACTAGAGTTCTTTTGGCTTTCACAACTAAGAAGAGGAAAACTATTTTCAGCCTCCACCTTTGTGTGTATTCCCCCATTGTGTATGTGAGAAAGCTGCAAGTGAGACTCCTTTCCTCTCTCCCACTATCTTCACACCACATGGGTGGAGAGGTCATCCTCAACACTTGGCACACACAGTGGTCAAACTTTCTGTAAAAAATGGAAGACTCAAAACCTTCACTGGAAGTAGTCCATTAGATGGACCTTGATGGTGTGGATTGAGTTTAGATCTATTATTGCTCCCTTCGAAGCAATTGGGTTTGCTTCATCTGTATCTTCCCTACAGGTTTCATTCAGTTCTGGTTCCTCCTCAAGTGTAGTCTATGCTTCTTCAAAATCAGCACTAGGGGATAAGACCTGGTGGGGGGTAGTTATGATTTATGTATCCTGATATTTTGCATCCTTGAAAGGGGCATGCTTTGTAGACAACTGTGTGGACTAACTTTGTTGTGTTGCAGATGGCTTCTCAGGCTCTGTTTTTAATTTAAATAATTATGTCTCAACATCTTTTGGCATTCATCTCTCTTTTGCACCCTGTGCTGTAGCTATGAGTGTTTCCAATTCCTGTGCCATGATTTCATATGCATAAGAAATAGATGCAAAGGCCTCATAAGTCATTGCGCAATAACAAACAAGTGTTTTTTAAGATTGGACCATAGGTCATGAGATGACTTTTCCAGCTGTGTCTTCATATCTGTGAGATTGGAGGAGTTGAAAAAAACACCATCAACTTCCTCTGCCATTTCTTTGAGTTGCTTATCAACTCCTTCCACGGCATTTATCTGTTCCTTCAGTACAAGATTCTCAATGTTCAAGTTAGTGTGGGCTGCTCCAATTCTATCCAATTGTAGAAAAAATTATTCCTTCATTTCTTCTAACGAAGTAGTCACAGTTGGTAGGCATTCTTTTTGGACTCTGACCTGCTGGGCAGTGAGTTTGGAGACTTGCTTTTCTTGCATAGCTATGTACTGGGAATATTCCCTCTTGATTTCCTCTAGCTCCAACCATGTGGCATGGAGCTTTTTCTACATGTCGGCCTACTTCAGTATGTATTCGTGTCTGGCCTTCTTATCCTCTGTTAATTCCTACACTTGATAATTCAACTGCTGCAGCTGTATTTTTCTTTGCTGATCAACATAGTCCTGCAAAACTTGGAGTGCATGTTCTGGCTCCATGCTAGCATGTATTCCTTCTATAGTTGGACTCTATAGTTGGACTGTTTAGATTCTGTTTTGGGGATGCTTATAAGTTCATCATGTTGTGAACAAGAGATAATGCTTTGAAGGAGTTTTTGGAAGGCATAAGCAATATGCTGGCAATGTTATCTTCTAGTTTGCTCTAGTTCTCTGGATTTTGAAGCACATATTTCGACTGAGGATTTAACTTGATTTTCTTGGAAGATTTGGGCTCTGCAAGTGTGGCTAGTAGCTCTTCTCCTACTCCTACGAGGGGTGTATCCCTCAAATGTTCCACCAAGGATTGGTCGTAGATAGCCATAGTGGCTTCCTCCTTGGAGTATTGGACATCTTCCAACACTTGTAGCGTATCTCTCTTTGTTTTTTCCTCCTCATGCTGTTTGTTGTGCTTTATTTTTGTGCGCTCTTCATTGTAGTGATGGACTACCTCTAGGGCCTTTGTACCCATTTGACTAGCAAATTCAAATAATGCACCAATGAATGGCCCTATCTTTGAATGAGCATTGGAGGTGCTCAAGTCCTTTTTGGCGATCTTGCTCATCAAGCGTGAGTGCAGCAGATGTGCCCATGTGATCTTGGTTCCCTTCTCGGCTACAATAAGCATTGCATATGAATCTCTGCTCATAGTATTAGTTTTGTGATGAGAACTGCATCCTTTCAAGATACCAAACAAATTGTTGTTGTCTCCTCAAATCCTAAACATTATTGATAAAAAAGTAATTCTTTTGTGTCTCCGGTGGGCCAAACTAACTTTGCATGTCAAATCGACATCTTTTTTGTATACAACCTCCTCGTTGATGATAGAAAGCTGAAAAACATATGCTATAATGTCAAGTGAAAGCATGATATTCTTAGCAAGCATACCTTCGCTATGTTGGAAACTCTTGTATTATGTCAGAGCATGCGGGGAAGCCTTCCATGATGCCTATGTCAAGCTAGCATACTGCAATAGGCAGATCTTCGTGAGCCATTTCTAATGCTTGGACAGGTCCAATGATACCTTCAAATTGCATCTTCTTATTTTGCGGTGGAAGTGGTGGTTCTTCATTTGATCCTCTCTCCTCCGGATTTGGGATGTGTACAATCTTCTCCATGGCCACGCTTTGGCGTGGGCTTTTTCGAGCAGGGGTGAGATATCTCTTAGGAGCCATGGCTACGTCAAGAAGTGTTGCACTGCTTAAGAGTTGGAGGTTTGGCTCTGGCTCTTTGGCTGGTGGGCTGGGAAATGTGAGGCAATGGCCTCTTTTGGGCACCATATGTAGAGGAGGCTCATGGGAAAAGATTTTGTTGATCTTTTGTTGCAATGGACGGCCCATATCACTAAAGCATGGAACAAACTAGCAGTGGTTTTTGACATGTGTGAGGGACTACTTATCATCTTTCATTTGGCACTGCGGGGGGTATTCTTGATGATGGAGTTTGTCAGGGAGGGGTTGGCGAGAACGGCTATTGTGGGGGTGTGAGCCTCATGCAAGGGAATAGGCTTGTCGACGATAAGGTTTGGGTTCATATTGTGTACGTACCTGGGCTATCCTATCAGTATAGAGGATTTGGCACAAATTTCATTGTTGTTGGAGTAGGCTCGGGGCACTGTCAAAGACTCATCTATATGTTCAGATGGTGAAATAGTAGCTGGATTAGAGGCATAGTGTTTCCTTTTGCGGATAGTCAGAGTTGGGGATCAGAATCTGACTGTGTTGGCAGAGCAAACTTGGAAATGCTTGTCAGATGTGAGTTAGTCGGATGGGATGATTAATGTGGCATATGTCGGGCGGATCAAATTCAGAGTTATTCACCCACTTATGCATGCTTGTTGGATTGGGGTCGGAGTCAGACATAGTGGTCGGAGTCAGATTGTACTCAAAATGTTTTAGCCTGAAACCATTGATTGGTTTGTCAAATGCATGGCCATGAAGGTCAGCTAATTTGAAGGTACCTTGATCAAAAACTTCAAGCACCTTGAAGGGGCCATCATATCTAAGCTTAAACTTTCCTGGCATTTTCCCCAACTTTGTGTTAAACATTAACAATAAATCACCTTTCTTGAACAATTTGAACTTTATGTTTCTATTAATCCATGCTGCCCTCCTTTTTTGAATAATATCAGTAGTATGTGAACTTGTGAGCCTATCCTCATCCAATTGTAGAAGTTGTTCTTATCTTGCATTGATGGAATCTTCTGGATATAATCTATTATCTATGGCCACTCTCAAGCTACCTGCCAATAATTCTGTAGGTATTACTGCCTCAGCCATACACCAACCTGAAAGGTGTTAATCCAATTTTGCAACCTTGTGTGATTTCTAAGTGCCCATAGTACTGAATCCAAGTGCTGATCCCAATCCTCTAGGTGATCAGCTATTGTTATTCTGTATGCTTCTTCCATCAATTTGTTGGAGCTTTCAGCCTACCCATTGGCTTGTGGGTAATAGGTTGTAGACTTTTTATGCAACATCATGTGGGTTTTAGTCATCTTCCTATTTGTTTTGTTGAGGAAATGGGTCCCTCTGTCTGACACTATTTCTATAGGAACACCGAACCTGGTGACAATGTTGTGATAAAGGAAATGTGGCACAACCCTAGCCTTGCATGTCTTGAGTGCTACAGCTTCATGACAAAATATGAAGAGGGGAGAGGAGAAGAGTGGAAATAAGGAGAGAGGGAACAGCTAGAGAGCACACCACAAATGACTAACTATACACTAGATTTAGTTGAAAAAATAGAATATATACAAACCCATTTAGGGTTAGGGTTAGGGGATCCAACCCTTTTGTTTATAGCACTCTATTGGGTTAGTGCTATGCACATACAATCACATGATGGTGCTATGCACACGTGATCACATGATGTTGAGCGTGAACTCTCAACACCTTCCCTTAAGATCAACATCATGAAGTAGGCCTTCCCTCAAGATGATGATTCTAGGGAATTGAAGAAGGATTGAGCATTACATTCCATCACAACCCTTTAATGGGAATGTCCTTCCTCTACGTCAAACTAAGAGCTAGTAGGTGTTTCTCGAATAATTCTTTACCGAGTGGTTTGGTAAAGATGCCTGCAACATTCTCTTTGCTATCACAATGTTGTAGTGTGATGTCACCAAGTAACACTCTTTCTCTGATGAAGTGCTCTCTGACATCAATGTGCTTTGTCCTGGAGTGATATACTAGATTCTTGGCCAATGCTTGAGCCAATTGATTATCACAGTATATTGTTGTTGGCTTTGACTCATCAAAGTAGTCTATTTTCGACAATATTCTTCTGAGCCATATAGCCTCACATGCACCTATATGAGTGCCCTATATTTTGCTTCAGTCGAAGACAAAGAAATAGTTGGCTATTTGTTTGACAACCATGATATAGCAGCTTGACCAAGGAAAAATGCATATCTCTGTGTCGATCTCGTGGTCTCATGATCTCCAATAGAGTCACTATCACAATATCCATGCAACCATGGATGACTTCCTTTGTATTCTATCCCAAGCTGTCTTGTACGTCTGATGTATCTCAAGACTCTTTTGGCTGCATTCCATTGAGACTCTTTTAGATTTGCCATAAATTGTGCTAGTGAGCTTACTGCATAACAAATATCTGGCCGAGTGATAGTCAGATATATAAGGGATCCAATGAGCTGCCTGTAGTACCTATCATTGATTGTAGGCTTTTCTGAATCTTTAGTAAGTTTCAAACTCTATTCCATGGGAGTGGCTGCAATCTTGCAATCTACCATATGAAACTTCTTCAGGAGACTATCAACATACTTGAGTTGACTCATGAATGTGCTATCTGAATCTCTTTAGAACTCGATTCCAAGATAATAGTGCATAAGTCCAAGATCTTTCATGTCAAACTCTGCAGATAAGTCTTGTTTTAGCTTTCTGATGAAGCTATCCTTGCTTCGAGTGACAATCAGATCATCTACGTACAAAAGTGCAATAGTAATGTCTTCCCCTTGAACTCTGTAGTAGAGAATATGATCTGCATTGGATTTCATGTATCCCAGATCAGCAAAATGCTTGTCAATTCTGCTGTACCAACTTCTAGGTGCTTGCTTTAAGCCATAGAGCCTTTTCTTGAGATGGCAAACCTTATTCTCCTTTCCTGGTTCAACATAACCTACTGGTTGTTGCATGTAGACTTCCTTGTCTAGATAACCATTGAGAAATGCATTCTTGACATCATCAAGCTAATACACATTCCATCTGTTGAGTGTCGCTTGTGATATCAAGAACTAGATGGAATCCATCTTTGCTACTAGAGCATAAGTCTCATCATAGTCTTGACCATATTGCTATGCAAATCCTTTTGCAAACTAGTCTAGCTTTGTATCTTTCAATATTGCCATCTGGATTGTACTTCACTTTGTATACCCATTTGTTTACTATAGCCTTCTATCCTGGTGGAAGGTCGTATAATTCCCAAGTATTATTCTTATACAAAGCATCCATTTCTTCATTCATAGGCAGTTTTCCATTCTGGCTTGTCTACTACGTCTTCAAAGTACACTAGCTCTTCTATAGCCATGATGGTAGTCATAAGAGCATAGTTTGTGGTTTTGACCTAAATTGCTTTGCCTTTCTGAGCATATGTCAATCTGGCTGGTGGTCTGCTTTCCCTAGTAGACCGTCTGTGTTGCTGTGGCTTTGCTTGGGGTGTTTCTAGCAATTCTTGCTCTTCTTCATCAACCTGTTCTGTAGATGACTGTGAAGTTGATGCTTCTATCTCTTGTGTAGGTGAGGTTTTCCATTCTGATTTCTCATCAAGGATTACATCTCTGGAGATAATGACCTTGCGGTTAATGGGATCATACAATTTGTATGCTTTGCTTTCTTTACTGTAGCCAACCATGATGCATTTGCGTGACTTCGCATCCAATTTCCTACAATGATCATCATGTGTGTGGTCATATGCTATGCAACCAAATATGCGGAGATGCCCAATGTGTGGCTTATGTCTAGTGAATGCTTCAAAAGGATTCATACCTTGTATTGGTTTGGTAGGAAGCCGATTAAGCAAATAGTTTGTACTGGCTATTGCTTCTGCCCAATACTGATTCGAAAGATGCTTTTCACTAAGCATTGCTCTAGCACTATCTGGTAAAGTCAAATTTTTCCTTTCAGCTCTTGCATTCTGCTGAGGAGTACCTGCACATGTGAATTGTCTTTGAATGCCGACATAACCCCATACATCTATATGTATCAAATCAAGAATACCTCATGCATGAGAGGTACTTTTGACAAAGTTGGTTCCCTTTTGTTTACTGAAGTAGCATGCTTTGCAAACCTTTCTAAGAAACTGTAGCTTCGGAATCCCAATTGCCATATTCTGATTCCTGAGATCTAAGAAGTACTTGAAGTTGACATGATCATATCTCTTGTGCCATTTTGTAGATAGTGGCATCTGTTGCGGTTGAGGTGACATGGCATGCTTTTCTTGTACTGTAGCTAGCATTCTGTATTTGGCATCCTTCCTTGACACTTTTGCTACTAGTAGCTGACATCTTTTGGATTTATCTCTCATAGTGCATTCATCTTCGTCGAAGATGACTCGATAGTTGTGTTCCGTCATTTGACCTACTGACAAGAGGTTCTTGTTGAGCTTTGGAACATAGAGTGTGAAGATAGTGGGAGAGAGGGAAGGAGTCTCACTTGCAGCTTTCTCACATGCACAATGGGAGAATACACACAAAGGTGGAGGCTGAAAACAGTTTTCCTCTTCTTAGTTGTAAAAGCCAAAAGAACTCTGGTACAAAGAAAATAGAAGAACCCTATATGTGGGTCTCAAACCAAACTCAACTAACTAAGGTGGCATACTAACTGAGCCACAAACTAGAGTAGATAAGGATAGCTGTCATCTAGCTATTATTCGTGGGCGGTGTACCAACCGCATCTCCAGCTAACAAGTTGGTGACATCAATACACAACAGTCACCCTGGCATATCGCGAGTGGAGCTCGATATCTCAACACTCCCCCTCGAGCTCAATCCCAATTCTTGCACACCAAGTAGGTCTCTGAACTTGCGCAGCTTCTCTGCGCCCAATGCTTTTGTGAATATGTTAGCTACCTGATCCTCTGTGCTGACATAAACTAGATCAATAAGACCTAGTAAAACCTTCTCCCGCACATAGTGATAATGCACCTCAATGTGCTTTGTTCTAGCATGATAGATTGGGTTATTTGCCAAGTGTATACTGCTCATGTTGTCACAATAAATGACAACTGGCCCATCTGTAGACTGATGCATATCATAGAGTAGCTTATGCAACCAAGCTACCCCACATGCAGCCATTGCTGCACCCCTGTACTCAGCCTCTGTGCTCCACAAGGCAACTGTAGGCTATTTCTTGCTGCTCCAAGTGACTGCAGCACTCCCAAAAGAGAACACATATCCACTGGTAGATCGTCTATCAGAAATACTACCAACCCAATCAGCATCAGTGTATCCATGCAACTGTGTCTGAACCCCAGCCTCATAAAATAGTCCATACTACAATGTGGACTTCACATACCTGAGTATGCGTCTAGCCGCATCCAAATGCGGTTTCCTTGGAGCCTGCATAAACCGACTTACCAATCCAACAGCATAGCTTAGATCTGGCCTGTAATGGTCATATAAATCAAACTTCCTACTATGCGTCTGTACATAGTAGGGTCTTCCAAAAGCTCACCTGCATCTGTGCTCAGCTTCACATTCTGCTCCAAAGGAACTGAAATAGGCTTACAGCCTGTCATCCCATATTTGGATAGCATGTCCAATCCATACTACCTCTGCAAGAGCTGTATCCCACTTGGTGATCTAATCACCTCAATGCCCAAGAAATAACGCAGCTCTCCCAAATCCTTCATCTCAAACTTCTGCCTCAATAGCATTTTCACATGAAGGATATCTTCATCACTATCACCTGTGATGATCAAATCATCAACATAAATGACAAGCACCATAATCCCTTTCTCTGTTTTTCTCACATAGAGTGAGAAATCTGCCTTGGAAATCTGAAAGCCAATAGTGACAAGATACTGTCCTATCTTGTCAGACCATGTTCTAGGTACTTGCTTCAAGCCATACAAGGCTTTCTTCAACCTGCAAACAAACTCAGGATCAATAGCATGAACATAACCTGCTGGCTACTCCATAAAGACCTCTTCTTGCAAATCACCATGCAAGAAGGCATTCTTTACATCCATCTGATGTAAAGACCATCCCTTTGATGCAGCCATAGCAATGGCTACTCTTACGGTTGCCATCCTTGCAACCGGACTGAAAGTTTCTTCATAATCAATGCCATATGTCTGTGCATACCCCTTGACAACTAATCTTGCCTTGTATCTATTCATAGAACCATCTGCATTGTGCTTGATCTTATAAACCCACTTATAGCCAATTGCATTCTTGTCTTTAGGCAAAGGCACCAATTCCCATGTAGCATTTGCATTCAAGGCATCCATTTCTTCATCCATGGCTTTCTCCCATTTTTCATTTCCCATGGCTTGCTCAAAAGAAGTGGGTTCTGGTTCCTGTATCACTTTGACCATATAGGCATAGTGAATGGCTGTAAATCCATCATATTTTAGCCTATCCACAGGATACCTAACCCTGGTAGACCTACACAAAATAGGCTCACTTCCAGGTGCTCTCAAAACATCCCTGGTCTTCCTTACTCCAGGTGTAACAACAGAAAGAATACCCAACTCATCATCAATGCTCTGTTCTGAGCCACTGGATTCACCATCCACATAAGAGTGACCTGCATTCACATCAAACATGGGCTGATCTACCTTCTCTTTTCCTTTTCGTGATACCTACATACCACTCTCTGCATTGCTTTGAGGAGATTCTCCTTATCTCAATCTGCCTGTCCATGGCGAAGTATGTGAACCACTACTAGAGGACACTCTAGGTCCACTAATATTTTGTGATTGCTGCTGTGAATTCTATGCAGCATTACCATTTTGTGCATCTACATCAATCATCACATTTACTGGTTTATACCTGCTACTCATCTCATCAAAAACAACATCTCTGCTCACTGTGAACTTACGTGTAGAAGGGTTATAGCATCCATGCCCTTTCTGCTGTAGAGAATAACCAATAAAGACGCACTTCTCAGCCTTTGGATCCAACTTGGACCTCAACTCATCTGGCACATGAACATAGGCAATGCAACCAAAAATTTTCAAATGAGAAATGTCTGGTTTCCTACCAGTATACATCTCCTCTGGCGTCATGCCATGTATTGCTGCAGTGGGAGTCCTGTTCATTATATAAACTGCTATAGCAACTGCTTCAGCCCAATAATAATCTAGTAGATCTTTTTCATTTAGCATGGCCCGAGATACCTCTCCAATATGCCTGTTTTTCCTTTCTACAATTCCATTTTGCTGTGGGGTATGACTGCATGAATATTGCTGCTTTATGCCATGCTCCTACAGGAACCTTGCAAACTCATTTGAGAGGTACTCTCCCCCTCCATCTAACCTTAGGCATTTTATTTGCAGGCGTGTTTCTTTTTCAACCATAGCTTTAAAAGCTTTGAAGTGCCCAAACACTTCACTTTTCTTTTTCATAAAATACACCCAAAGTTTTCTGCTGAAGTCATCAATAAATGTGATAAAATAGTGACAGCCTCCAATGGATGCAGCTTTAGTAGTCCACACATCAGAGTGGATTAATTCCAATGGCTTTTTACTCTCTTGAACATGCTTAGGAAATGGTTTCCTTGCCTGTTTTCCAAATTGACAGGCTTCACAAACCTTGTGCATTTCTGCAACCTTGAATTTAGGCAATCCTGCAACAATATTTTGGGCTTGCATTGATTTAAGTCATTGTATATTAACATGACCAATGCGTTTGTGCTAGATATCAATATCTGCAACTACACCGGTCCCATGTGCAAACATTGCTGCACTCAATTCAGGCATGTCCGCATCCAACGTAAACATCCTGCCCTTCTTCTTTCCTTTTGCTATCAAGCGACCATTATTTTTCATATCCTCAACAAAGCATCCATGAGGATTAAATCTGACCTGCAAGCCCTGCTCAACCATTTGACCAACAGAAACCAGGTTCTTGGTGATGTTCGGGACATGAAATACATCGGACAGGTATTTCTTTTTCCCATCTTGCATAGACAAAGGAATTTTACCAATCTGCACAATAGGATGTGCAGTATCATCACCAGTCTCCACAAATCCTGGCTTTTCCATTTTCCTTGCATCTTGCATCCATTCTGCATGACCTGTCATGTGGTTTGACGCACCTGAGTCAACATACCACACATCATTTCGTTCTTTTGCACTTGTCACAGAATTGGTCATATGCTGCACCATAAATAGATGCTCATTTCTGTCATCACCCTGCCTACTAGAAGATGCATAATTGCCTTGCTGCAATTTTCCATTCATAATGTCATTCTGCTTTTTATAGCAGTCCTTAGCCATATGACCCATTTTGCCACAATAGTAGCATTCAACATTGCTGTTTGCATTTTGGCCTCTCTGCCATCCACCACGACCTCTTTGGCTCCCCCTGCCTCTAGAGTTACCACGTCCTCCTGCATAGGACTGGTTTTCTTGCATTTGCTGCATATTCTGATTTCTACCATGGCCTCCAGATCGGCCTCCTCTTCTACCTCTGCCTCTACCCCTTCCAACATTTGAGTAGAAGACAGTTTCTTTTGAGGTTCCTCCTGAAGAAGATGCACCACCATTTCTCTGCTCTTCAGAAATTAGAAGAGCAATCAACTCCTCAAAATCAGGAAATTTTTCACGAACAGCAATGGATGTCCGGAACTGTGCATAATCCTTTCCTAGACCATTCAAGGTCATAGAAACTAAATCGTCATCATCCACTAGCGACCCAATGGAAGCAAGTGCATCCGCAATTTTCTTCACCTTCATGTGGTAGTCATTGATGCTCATATTTTCTCTCTACACATTGTGCAGCTCCTGCTTGAGCTGCATTTTCTTGGCTTGCATATTTGTGCTATACATTTTTTCCAAAGTATTCCATGCCTCCTTTGGCGTACTTGCATCCTGAATATGCACAATCATGGAGTCTGAAATACTGATAGACAGCCAGTACATAACTTTCCTGGCTCTCTCATGCCATCCTTTAAATGCCTGCATTTCCTGTTGATTGGGAACATTAGGAAGAACAGGTTCTTCTTCATTTCCTTTAATGAACTCCCAATAGCCTTTTCCCATAAGGAAATTCATCATTCTAAACTTCCATGCTTGGAAGTTGTTCTTGTCAAGCTTTTTAATGACATTATAGAACACTGCAAAATATTCTGTCACTGCAAAAAACACAGCTTTTGCCTCACACGGGCAGATCTGCAAAACTGACGAAAGTGGTATTTCACCACACAGTCACTTCCTAGTGACGATTTTGCATCAACAGGCAACAAGCATGAATCTGCAACTCCCAATGTCTCTGCGCAGAGGCATACGATGCAATTTCTATGGCAACTTTTCACCGACCTGCAGAACAGTGGTCGCACAGCAAAAACAGGGCCTTTTTCTGAGTGCCTGCGGAGAACTTCCGCCTCCAAAACGGGCCCCGAAATTACCTCGAATCAGAAAAATAAAGTCACCATGGACTTCGCCCTCTCCTGCTGCATATACTGCGCTCTCGCCACACCGCGAAGGGCGTCTCAATCTGAGATAGTGCACTCTTGCACTTCCGGCTGTGCTACCTGCAGAGATTTGCTCCCAAACTCGAAAAAGGAAAGCAACACTGGTCTTCTTACCAGGACACTGCGAACTTGGTTTACTTTCTTGAGCTCCTTACCACGAACAAGGCTCTGATACCATGTGAAGATAGTGGGAGAGAGGGAAGGAGTCTCACTTGCAGCTTTCTCACATGCACAATGGGGGAATACACACAAAGGTGGAGGCTGAAAATAGTTTTCCTCTTCTTAGTTGTAAAAGCCAAAAGAACTCTGGTACAAAGAAAATAGAAGAACCCTATATGTGGGTCTCAAACCAAACTCAACTAACTAAGGAGGCATACTAGCTGAGCCACAAACTAGAGTAGATAAGGATAGCTGTCATCCAGCTATTATTCATGGGCGGTGTACCAACCGCATCTCCAGCTCTAACAAGTCGGTGACATAAATACACAACGGTCACCCTGGCATATCGTGAGTGGAGCTCGATATCTCAACATAGAGCACATCTTTCACCAATCCTTTCATACAAGTGAAATTGTTCATAGGGATAACATGTGTCCCTTGCAGTGTATTATCTGTTGTGTAGATGACATTCTTCTATCCTTCTAATGGCTTCATTTCTGTGAACCATTCCTGATGATTTGTCATGTGAGATGATGCACCGCTGTCGATATACCAAGGATCCTATTCCACTTGGTCGACTTGATAGCTATAATCCTCTTTGGGATTGCAATCAGAGTCTAGGTACACTGTATCAATCTACTACATTTCCTCATTTGCAAGAAACATATTCCCATGTTCATTTGCAAAATGACTGTGACTAGAACATCCACCACGATGATTTCCTCTGTCGCGAAAATTTCCTCGATTGCTACTGGATTGACCGCCTTGGTCATATTGCTTCTTGCAGCAATCTCTTTCATAGTGTCCAAACTTGTGATAGTAGTTGCATTGGATGTTTGACATGTTGGTGGATGCATTCCCTCGTCCTTGAAATCTTCCTTGATTGGAATTATTTCCTCTTTGTTGATTCTAATGTTGTTGAGGATGATGCTGATGCTGATTCTGATTTTGTTGATGATGACCTTGTTGTTGCTAATGATTACCACTTGTCTGATATGATATACCTCTAGATCTGCCTGTGCCTCTACTTCTGTCTCAAGTTGTGAAGGCCTGATCATTAGAATTACCTTTTTGTGGTTGAATTGCTTGAGTTCTGAGTTCTTCACCAAGTAGGACTGACTGAAGTTCTTCCAGTGTCGAAATTTGCAATGAAGTTCTTCCAGTGTCGAAATTTGCCATTGGATGGCAATACTCTGGACTAGGTTCTCGTATCCCTCTCCTAGTCCATTCAGGATTACTTGAACCATTTCTACAGGGTTCATAGTCTCTCCTACTATTGCAAGTTGATTGTTGTAGTCTTTTACTTAAGTATGACCGGTTTCGCTACTGTTACGGAAACTCTAGTTGATTTGGTTTCTGAGTGTGAGAATCCTGGATGTGTTCTTTGACTCATAGAGAGCTGCGATCATATCCCATGCTTCTTTCGATCTCTTGACTGTGTTGAGCTATCCTAGCATGCAGGGATGTTTTTATCGAAGGTATAGAAATATAGTATTATAATATACTGGTGAAATTTTTCATAAATTATTTTTGAAAGTTTCAAAGAATTGGCAAATTATATCTTTTGTTATAATTTTTATTTCAAAACTTGGCTAAATATTCCAGGGCATTTAAAAAACTTTCAATTTTCACAAATATACTAAAAACTAGTTATATTGAAAACTCTGTCTTTTTCATTTTACATAATTTCAAAATACATGAAATAGCTAGCATTTAGGATACTCTAGAGTATGCAAAACATAAAATTGTTTAAGGATAATGAATATCCTTCAAATCCAATGGGGGAAGAAAATTCTCAAAGTCTAGTTCAAATAGTCCGAAAATGCTAAGTATAGCCTTTTCCAGAGTGCTAATGCTCTATCATCGGAAAGCTACTAACATCATAAGAACAAAAGTATAATCTCAAGCTAAGATCTAAGTTATAATCTAGCTTATTACGAAGCTTATTCTTCAAGTAACCGAGAGAACTAAAACACCTTTCATCCTCAACTGAGCCAAGAATAAAGGTTTGACATAAATTTGCAAGCTTGAAGTACTCAAAAATGTTATCTTGTAGAAATGTACTGCGAGAGAGCTCGTTCCAGAGCCGAACCATCGAACCTTACATTTGAACATTTTCCATTAAATTACTTTGCTGGCGCATGACTTCTCCAAAAAGGGAAGACTATGAATAAAGCTTTCCAAAATCCAACAAACCATTGTACTTTATATTGTCCATGTCAATGTCCCATCCAAAGTGTTTTTTGAGAGCATCCAAATGATTCTTTAGACCGGCTTTGATACTTTCATAAGATCCATTGACCCAAAAATTTGGAAATATGATGGTAAATGCTTCCATTAGGTCATTTCATGGAAACCTAGTTCTGATCTCATCTACCACTACACTTGCAACTTCACTAAGGGCATTTTTCATTGTTTGTACTTTCTTTAAAAAAGCCTCTTTTTTAATGTATTGTAGTCTTTTGTGTCGTTTGTTTTCTCTTGTCATCCTGAAAACCTGGTTGTTTGCACAAAGGCAAACATATCCTTCCTGGTCACATGTTAAAAGTGAGCAATCCCCATCTAGGTCTATTAAACTTTTCCAATCTTTAAACAATTTCTCGTCTTGAAAACTGGAGCTTGACTTCTTATCCTATGCTGTTGTTATACTCAAATTAGTGAGATTTATTGCCTTGACATATTCATTGATATAAATATCCTTCGATTGCGACATATATTCATTTTGTCTAAAAGTGGAATAATTCCACACAATCCCAATATTGAATCTATGTTGGTCAGTTTATGATACAAAATATCTACCTTTTCGACCTCTTCTTCTGCCTCCATGTGCATTAAATAGACCAAAGTCTTGTATTCATCCCATAATCTTTTCACTGGCTGAACCAAAGATATCCATCTAGTATCCACATTCTTCAAAATTTTCCTCCCTTGTGTACCCAGTGCTTCTGCAATAACTCTAAATTGATTGTATCTTTTTGGACTCTTGCAAAAGTAAGAGTAGCTTTTTTTAACCAACGTCTCGATTCGTTGTAATGATGGAAATGTGGACACAACTTTGTAAGCTAGATTTGTGCGATGAGCCATACAATGTATCCCAACATAGTAAGGAGCATATTTTGTTTCTATTTGTACATAGACACCATTCCGACAACCTTGCAAGACTGAAGCACCATCACATGCAAAACAAACAAGTTTCTTGACCATCTCAGACTCTATCATACCTCCATACTCTTTTAAAGCTTGGATCAAAACTTGCACTAAGTTATTAGCATTGGATTCTGAATTAAGTTTGTGTACATGTAAAAAATATGGTTTTCTCTTATTGTTTTCTACCATGTACAAATGCATTCCCAATCATGATGTAGTTAGTATCCACAGCTGTGTACTCATCCAATGACACAGAAAAAAAGTGTACAAGTTTTAAAGTCACATGTAAACAATGAGGGCAAAATGGAACACTAAAAGGAACACATAAGGGAAACAACAGTTAAGAATTAAGGGTTACATATATATATTTGCAACAAACTTTTGGAAGGGACAATAAGATTGACTAAAGGATAATAACAAAGAGAGCTAAAGCTAAGGTTAGAAAAATAACCAAAGCTCATAACCATTTAAGAAATTTTAAAGTTAAAAGAGAGTCAAGTAGAGCTTTTTTTTTTCCTATAATTAAAAAACATAGAAGGGAGAATTAAGAGGCTGACATCAAGAGATAAAATATTTAAGGGATAAAGCATATACAACAACAAGTAGTCATTAAAATATAGGATATAATTAATTAAATTATCTTTCTAGAATTAGCTAGAGGAACTAAAAGAATGTAGTTAAAAAAGAAATGAACCATAATAAAAGTGACATCAAATAACCACTAGAGCCAAAAAATTAACAATCAGGAGGTAAAGGGTAACCAGGGAAACAAAAGAACTATATATATATATATATATATATATATTAATATATATGTATATATATACATATATATATATATATATGTATATGTATTTATATCTATATATATGAATATATACCTATATATATATATATATATATATATATATATGTATGTATATATATATATATATGTATATGTATATATATATATATATGTATGTATATATATATATATGTATATGTATATATATATGTATATATGTACATATTTATATATATATATATATGTATATGTATACACATATATATATATACATATGTATGTATGTATGTATATATGTACATATATATATATATTTATTTATTTATATATAGAGAGAGAGAGAGAAAGTATAGTGAAAAAGGTACTAGACAAACAATAATAGTTAGAATAGAAAACGAGAGGATACCAAGGTAGTACAAAATTAATAGACTAAGCGAGCGAGAAGGAGCAAAAAAAACAAAGGTAAGTCAACTGTATGGTTGACTAGATTTTACACAAAGGAAAAGCAAAAAATAAAGCACACGTGTTGCGCCATGCAGTCAATGCAACCACGGTGACCTTGACTAGATGCACCAACCACGACGACCTCCCATCAAAATTGAGAACATACGTAGAGGGAAAATAAAAGGCAACATTGACCATGAGCTGCAGCTGCTTAGAGGGTCCACAGTGCCATCAAGACTAGAGTACAATTTATGAAGTGTACTCAACGATGAAGAAAGTGCAGGAGGTGTGAGTGGAGAGGTCGAAAGGGAGCACACATACAGTAGATCAACCAGCTAGCGGCTCATGAAGGCACTAACATAGAGAGGATGGGGACAACATGCTAACAACAAATGAGAAGGGTTGCACATGCAGACGGTCAAGAGCAAAAAGAGTAGAGGTGTGGCTAGAGTCTAAAAGCCCATCCAGTTTAAAGAGAAGAGGTAGCCAAAAAGGGAAGTATAAGTGATGGGAGGCAAGGGCATGGAGTGAGAACTAATGGCCTGTGGAGACTAATATTTGTACTGCCATGCAATGCAAAAGAGGTTGTGCATGAGTCCGTATCAACCCGCGACTTGCAATAGACCATAAGGAGTAGAAAGGCAACCATTGCCACAGGATAACACAAAGGTGTGTGCAATGCAAGGGAGCATAAGGTAACAAGGCACGCTGTCAAAGGCAGCCAGCAAGCAAGGTAAGTACGCAAGAACATTACCCAAAGAGACTGCAAATCAAGCAAAATAGACAAAACACCTAACTATGAAGCAATGAAGTTCGAAGGTAGATCCGAGAGAACGAGGAGTAGCAAATGGACTTAGGTTGGAGAAGTTGAATAGTGGGAAAGGTCGAGCAACCGAAAAGCTGGGAGTACGAGAAGGAGCAATCAAAGTCCTATGAAAGGAAGTTAAGAGCCTGAGTGAGAGAGGGGGCAAGAGGGAAGTAGGCAATGAAGAAGTAGAGATGAAGGAAGGCAAAAGGAGTGGTCTAAGAACAGTGAAGATAAGAAGTGGAGTAATAACACACCAAGAACAGTGGCAGTGGAGAGAACATGATAGGTGGCAAGCGGTGGAGCAAATAGTTAGGTGGAGATAGGGTTAGATAAAAGGGGTTAGGTAAGTACAAGGTTAGTTAATAAAAGGGGTTAGATAAAAGGGGTTTGGGAACTAGGCACGCCCATTAGCAAAATTACAAGAAAAATAAATTGTGTACAATTGTAGCTTGTCTCAAGTTAGAATAAAATTATAACCATTAACTTCATTTAGAAAATCCACAACAAAAAAAGAAGAAATTAAAAAGGTTCCGAGGACAATGATTATGTAAAGAAACCACAAGATTAAGAAGAACAAAATAGAACTAGTGTAATGAAAAAATGAGAGCAAATGGAATTAATTATGAGTGAGTAAAAGGTCGAGGGTAGTGGAAAGAAGCATAAAAGGGAGATAGACTACAAGGGAGAAAGATGCTAAAGTTAAGAAGGTGCAACACAAAGGGAAAGGGAGTAGTGAAGGTGATGGAAAGAAGCAAGAGAAAGAGTTGATAAGACTATAGCTGGAGGTCAGGTATATAAAGGAAAATAGTAGGCAGTTAGGCAAGAATTGGCGATACGATACACTAGGGAACATGGGGCAGTGGTAATAAGGGTAATAGGGGAGGGTCTAGGGGAGTTTTGTAAAGGGACATAAGGGCTTAGGGGGGTATTAAAGGAGAAAGGTGTGGTTAAGGGAGCAGTCAACGTTATCCACTAAAAAGAATGTGTTCTAGGAAGGGGGGCAATATACTTAAGGGGCTATGTTTTGAGTAAGAGTGTGTGTGGGTGAGGTTTTATTTTTAAATGGGGGGATAATTATGCTAATAAATATAACAAAATATTCTAATAAGGATCAAAATTGACTAATTAAGACAAAAATCAAAGTGTGTGTGTGTGTGCATGTGTGTGTGTGTGTGTGTATGTGTGTGTGTGTGTGTGTGTAGTGAGGGGTAATTAAGGTTGGGTGTGTGCACTATATGTGAAAGTAAGGATACTTTAATTGTCCATAAATATAAGAATGCTCATAAACCTAAGAGAATATTTATTTGTCCAAAACCATAGAAAATACATGTGAATAATGCTTATACACATAAGAAACACTATGCCAATAATGCCTTTAGACAAAATTGATGTTACTAATTCCCAATCGAAAAAGAAGTGTGTAAGACTCTTGGAAATTGAATGTGTGTGTGTGTGTGTGTGTGTGTGTGTAAAAATAGAAAGAGATTATGTCCCCCTATACATTGATACATACATTTAAGTATTTACATGTGGCATTTTAGTTTAGTTCATTTCTTCTTATTTGTTGTCATCAATCTATAGAGTCGTCCCTACACAAGATTGTGAGATTGGAGAGATGGCTTAAGTGTACTAAATGTATGAGAATTCTTGAGGGGTAGATTTATATTTAAAGCCTCTATTGACTGGCAAGTTCTTTGCATTGTGATAAATATATAAATGTATAGAAGTACATGATGAAATTAAAGTTAGATTTTCACACACACACACACAACTAAATACGTGACTGTATATTCACTACTCTAGCTCTATTCATTAATTTAGTTGAATTTTTACCTACTTTTCACGATCATAAACTACGACTAAAGAAATACATAAAATATCTAACAAGACACCTTCTACCAGGCCATTATAGAAAATTTCATTCTTTAATTTTGTGTCATTTTAATCATTTGATTCTTCTTGCAATGATGTTAGGAAAAGCCAAGAGGCTTTACAAGGCTGAAATGATGTGCACAATGCCATGGAATAGCCATGTAGGCTTTACAATGGTGGCACGTGTGTGTGAAATCAAATGCTATCTGCCCAACCACTGAAACAACCTGCAATTCCTTTGAACTCTCTGAAGTCTGCTCACTGAACTGATGAACATAAGGTTTCAGGTAATGTAATGATGTGAAACAGTATGTGAGCGTAGGGACTGACTCCGAGTAGGTACTAGTCAAGAATTTCGGGTATGGCTTAGATTGGCAACTTGGGGAAATTCAAAGCGTCCCCTCTATGGTGATCTAGTCTACTCTGATCTAGATCTATAGCAACCATTGATCAAAGAAAGAATAGCAAATAATTCCTTTTCTTTTGTTCTTTTTAAGTGTTGGGTCAGATGCGTCGATGTAGAGGCTAATGTGCAAATAGGAAGTGGTTTTGTCGGTGTGGCAAGGCTCAAATGTAAGTGTAACCTGCATCGAAATGTGTATGTGATTTGATGATCGCGTAGAGCACAAAAAATTGAGCGACATTTCTTTTTGGAGCATCCTAAAATTCTTCCTGGATCAAGAGATACGACTTGATCTAGGTGGAGGGGCAAAAGGAGTGCAAATGGTGCTCGATGATGATGTGTCACTGTGGGTCACATGCAATGATGATGTGGCACTATGCCTAGCAAGAGGTGTGCTAGTAGAGCCATGTGCTGAGGTGGCAGGAGTGGTCACATGCAGTGACTGTGAAGCATTGTGTGTGCCTACAGAGGATCAGTGTGCCACGTGGCACTGATGATGTGGGCGATGGTGTCAGCAAAGGTGATGTGGTAGTTGATGTGGCAATATTGACATGGTAATGATGATGTGGTAGATGATGTGGCATAGGTGATGTGCCAAATGATGTGGCAAATGATGTGGCATAGGTGACATGGCAATGATGATGTGGTAGATGAGCTGACTGGCTAACGTGGCCAGATGATGTGGACTTACAACGTGGCAGATGACATGGTAGTGTTGACTTTGACTGATGACATGGTAGTCAGTGTGACAACTAGCAGATAGATGGATGATGTGGCAAGTGGATAAGGTAGGTACACGTGGCACATCAGGGTGCTTGATGATGTGGTAAGTGGATAAGGTGCCACATGGCTGATTTTTGACCAAGGTGTTTGTGGTGACCCTTGTGATGACCTAAGCTATCCTCCATGTGTTGCCATCTGAGAGACTGGAATCTACCGAAGATTTTGATGAAATCAAAGAGATTCCATCTGCTTCATCATTTTTGTGTGGTCGCTGACTTTGGAGGGTCAATGCAGGGTTCATTCTTGATCCAGGTCTAAGATGTGCGTGTGAGAAGGGCATTGTAGAAGGCCTGTGGACATATTGCGGGAGCAGCAGGAGCTCTGTTAGAGCCTCCTACAAGTGGTGCTTTGGAAGAGCTACTTGTTTTGCCAGTCGGGAGCACGGAGTAGAGATCGCTGGAGTAGACGTTGTTGAAGCTATTTAAGCTCCTTCACGATGACTATGCAACAGCAACCCAAATGAGGGGTGCACCTACCTACGGGCTCCAAACCATAAAGGGAAGGCTAAGCCATGTGAGCCTTAGAGGCTTGGAGCGAAAGAAGGCATAAGGATGGCCAGTTGCCGTTGCTTCATCGGAGAACCTGTTGAGATATCGAGCTCCCACTCGCGATATGCCAGGGTGACCGTTGTGTATTTATGTCACCGATTTGTTAGTTGGAGATGCGGTTGGTACACCGCCCACGAATAATAGCTAGATGACAGCTATCCTTATCTATTCTAGTTTGTGGCTCAGTTAGTATGCCACCTTAGTTAGTTGAGTTTGGTTTGAGACCCATATATAGGGTTCTTCTATTTCTTTGTACTAGAGTTCTTTTGGCTTTCACAACTAAGAAGAGGAAAACTGTTTTCAGCCTCTACCTTTGTGTGTATTCCCCCATTGTGATTGTGAGAAAGCCTCAAGTGAGACTCCTTCCCTCTCTCCCACTATCTTCACATGGTATCAGAGCCTTGTTCGTGGTAAGGAGCTCAAGAAAGCAAACCAAGTTCGTAGTGTCCTGGTAAGAGGACTAGTGTTGCTTTCCTTTTTCGAGTTTGGGAGCAAATCTCTGTAGGTAGCACAGCCGGAAGTGCAAGAGTGCACTGTCTCAGATTGGGACGCCCTTCGCGGTGTGGCGAGAGGGCATTACATGCTGCGGGAAAAGGCAAAGCCCTTGGTGACTTTATTTTTCTGATTCGAGGTCATTTCGGGGCCCGTTTTGGAGGCGGAAGTTCTCCGCAGGCACTTAGAAAAAGGCCCTATTTTTGCTATGCGACCACTGTTCTGCAGGTCGGTGAAAAGTTGCCGCAGAAATTGCATCGTATGCCTGTGCACAGAGACATTGGGAGTTGCAGATTCATGCTTGTTGCCTATTGATGCAAAATCGTCACTAGGAAGTGACTGTGTGGTGAAATACCACTTTCATCAGTTTTGCAGATCTGCCCGTGTGAGGCAAAAGCTATGGTTTTTGCAGTGACAGAATATTTTGCAGCGTTCAGTAATGGCATCTAATTCTCTTTCACAGATTGTCACTGAAAAGCTTGACAAGAACAACTTCCAGGCATGAAGTTTAGAATGACGAATTTCTTGATGGGAAAAGGCTATTGGGAGTTCATTACAGGAAATGAAGAAGAACCTGTTCTTCCTAATGTTCCCAATCAACAGGAAATGCAGGCATTCAAAGGATGGCATGAGAGAGCCAGGAAAGTTATGTACTGGCTGTCTATCAGTATTTTGGACTCCATGATTGTGCATATTTAGGATGCAAGTACGCCAAAGGAGGCATGGGATACTTTGGCAAAAATGTACAGCACAAATATGCAAGCCAGGAAAATGCAGCTCAAGCAGGAGCTGCACAATGTGCAGAGAGAAAATATGAGCATCAATGACTACCACATGAAGGTGAAGAAAATTGCGGATGCACTTGCTTCCATTGGGTCGCCAGTGGATGATGACGATTTAGTTTCTATGACCTTGAATGGTCTAGGAAAGGATTATGCACAGTTCCGAACATCCATTGCCGTCCGTGAAAAATTTCTAAATTTTGAGGAGTTGATTGCTCTTCTAATTTCTGAAGAGCAGAGAAATGGTGGTGCATCTTCTTCAGGAGGAACCTCACAAGAAACTGTCTTCTACTCAAATGCTAGAAGGGGTAGAGGCAGAGGTAGAGGAGGCCGATCTGGAGGCCGTGGTAGAAATCAGAATATGCAGCAAACTCAAGAAAACCAGTCCTATGGAGGAGGACGTGGTAACTCTAGAGGCAGGGGGAGCCAAAGAGGTCGTGGTGGATGGCAGAGAGGCCAAAATGCAAACAGCAATGTTGAATGCTACTACTGTGGTAAAATGGGGCATATGGCTAAAGACTGCTACAAAAAGCAGAATGACATTATGAATGGAAAATTGCAGCAAGGCAATTATGCATCCTCTAGTAGATAGGGTGATGACAGGAATGAGCATTTGTTTATGGTTCAGAATATGACAAATTCTATGACAAGTGCACAAGAAAGCAATGATGTGTGGTATGTTGACTTAGGTGCATCAAACCACATGACAGGTCATGCTGAATGGATGCAGGATGCAAGGAAAATGGAAAAACTAGGATTTGTGGAGACTGGTGATGATACTGCACATCCTATTGTGCAGATTGGCAAAATTCCTTTATCTATGCAGGATGGGAAAAAGAAATACTTGTCTGATGTATTTCATGTCCCGAACATCACCAAGAACCTGGTTTCTGTTGGTCAAATGGTTGAGCAGGGCTTGCAGTTCAGATTTACTCCTCATGGATGCTTTGTTGAGGATATGAAAAATAATGGTCGCTTGATAGCAAAAGGAAAGAAGAAGGGCAGGATGTTTACGTTGGATGCGGACATGCCTAAATTGAGTGCAGCAATGTTTGCACATGGGACCGGTGTAGTTGTAGATATTGATATCTGGCACAAACGCATTGGTAATGTTAATATACAGCGACTTAAATCAATGCAAGCCCAAAATATTATTGCAGGATTGCCTAAATTCAAGGTTGCAGAAATGCACAAGGTTTGTGAAGCCCATCAATTTGGGAAACAGGCAAGGAAACCTTTTCCTAGGCATGTTCAAGAGAGTAAATGGTCATTGGAATTAATCCACTCTGATGTGTGGACTACTAAAGCTGCATCTATTGGTGGCTGTCACTATTTTGTCACATTTATTGATGAATTCAGTAGAAAACTTTGGGTGTATTTTATGAAAAAGAAAAGTGAAGTGTTTGGGCACTTCAAAGCTTTCAAAGCTATGGTTGAAAGAGAAACAGGCCTGCAAATAAAATGCCTAAGGTCAGATGGAGGGGGAGAGTACCTCTCAAATGAGTTTGCAAGGTTCTTGCAGGAGCATGGTATAAAGCAGCAATATTCATGCAGTCATACCCCACAGCAAAATGGAATTGCAGAAAGGAAAAACAGGCATATTGGAGAGGTATCTTGGGCTATGCTAAATGAAAAAGATCTACCAGATTATTATTGGGCTGAAGCAGTTGCTACAGCAGTTTATATAATGAACAGGACTCCCACTATAGCAATACATGGCATGACGCCAGAGGAGATGTATACTGGTAGGAAACCAGATATTTCTCATTTGAAAATTTTTTATTGCATTGCCTATGTCCATGTGCCAGATGAGTTGAGGTCCAAGTTGGATCCAAAAGCTGAGAAGTGCGTCTTTATTGGTTATTCTCTGCAGCAGAAAGGGTATAGATGCTATAACCCTTCTACTCGTAAGTTTACAGTGAGTAGAGATGTTGTTTTTGATGAGATGAACAGCTGGTATAAACTAGTAAATGTGATTATTGATGTAGATGCACAAAATGGTAATGCTGCATAGAATTCACACCAGCAATCACAAAATATCAGTGGACCTGCAGTGTCATCTAGCAGTGGTTCACATACTTCGCCATGGATAGGCAGATTGAGATCAGGAGAATCTCCTCAAAGCAATGCAGAGAGTGGTATGCAGGTATCACGAAAAGGAAAAGAGAAGGTAGATCAGCCCATGTTTGATGTGAATGCAGGTCACTCTTGTGTGGATGGTGAATCCAGTGGCTCAGAACAGAGCATTGATGATGAGTTGGGTATTCCTTCTGTTGTTACACCTGGAGTAAGGAAGGCCAGGGATGTTTTGAGAGCACCTGGAAGTGAGCCTATTTTGCGCAGGTCTACCAGGGATAGGTATCCTATGGATAGGCTGAAATATGATGGATTTACAGCCATTCACTACACCTATATGGTCAAAGTGATACAGTAACCAGAACCCACTTCTTTTGAGCAAGCCATGGGAAATGAAAAATGGGAGAAAGCCATGGATGAAGAAATGAATGCCTTGGATGCTAATGCTACATGGGAATTGGTGCCTTTGCCTAAAGACAAGAATGCAATTGGCTGTAAGTGGGTTTATAAGATCAAGCACAATGCAGATGGTTCTGTGAATAGATACAAGGCAAGATTAGTTGTCAAGGGGTATGCACAGACATATGGCATTGATTATGAAGAAACTTTCAGCTCGGTTGCAAGGATGGCAACCGTAAGAGCAGCCATTGCTATGGCTGCATCAAAGGGATGGTCTTTACATCAGATGGATGTAAAGAATGCCTTCTTGCAAGAAGAGGTCTTTATGGAGCAGCCAGCAGGTTATGTTCACACTATTCATCCTGAGTTTGTTTGCAGGTTAAAGAAAGCCTTGTATGGCTTGAAGCAAGCACCTAGAGCATGGTCTGACAAGATAGGACAGTATCTTGTCACTATTAGCTTTCAGATTTCCACGGCAGATTTCTCACTCTATGTGAGAAAAACAGAGAAAGGGATTATGCTGCTTGTCATTTATGGTGATGATTTGATCATCACAAGTGATAGCGATGAAGATATCCTTCATGTGAAAATGCTATTGAGGCAAAAGTTTGAGATGAAGGATTTGGGAGAGCTGCGTTATTTCTTGGGCATTGAGGTGATTAGATCACCAAGTGGGATACAGCTCCTGCAGAGGTAGTATGGATTGGACATGCTGTCCAAATATGGGATGACAGGCTGTAAGCCTATTTCAGTTCCTTTGGAGCAGAATGTGAAGCTGAGTGCAGATGCAGGTGAGCTTCTGGAAGACCCTACTATGTACAGACGCATAGTAGGAAGTTTGGTTTACATGACTATTACCAGGCCAGATTTGAGCTATGCTGTTGGGTTGGTAAGTCAGTTTATGCAAGCTCCAAGGAAACCGCATTTGGATGCAGCTAGACGCATACTCAGGTATGTGAAGTCCACATTGCAGTATGGACTATTTTATGAGGCTGGGGTTCAGATACAGTTGCATGGATACACTGATGCTGATTGGGCTGGTAGTATTTCTGATAAACAATCTACCAGTGGATATGTGTTCTCTTTTGGGAGTGCTGCAGTCACTTGGAGCAGCAAGAAATAGCCTACAGTTGCCTTGTCGAGCACAAAGGCTGCGTACAGGGGTGCAGCAATGGCTGCATGTGAGGTAGCTTGGTTGCATAAGCTACTCTATGATATGCATCAGTCTACAGATGGGCCGGTTGTCATTTATTGTGACAACATGAGCAGCATACACTTGGCAAAGAACCCAGTCTTTCATGCTAGAACAAATCACATTGAGGTGCATTATCACTATGTGCAAGAGAAGGTTTTACTAGGTCTTATTGATCTAGTTTATGTCAGTACAGAGGATCAGGTAGCTGACATATTCACGAAAGCATTGGGCGCAGAGAAGCTGCGCAAGTTCAGAGACCTGCTTGGTGTGCAGGAATTGGGATTGAGCTCGAGGGGGAGTGTTGAGATATCGAGCTCCACTCGCGATATGCCATGGTGACCGTTGTGTATTTATGTCACCGATTTGTTAACTGGAGATGCGGTTGGTACACCGCCCACGAATAATATCTGGATGACACCTATCCTTATCTATCTAGTTTGTGGCTCAGTTAGTATGCCACCTTAGTTAGTTGAGTTTGGTTTGAGACCCATATATAGGGTTCTTCTATTTCTTTGTACTAGAGTTCTTTTGGCTTTCACAACTAAGAAGAGGAAAACTGTTTTCAGCCTCTACCTTTGTGTGTATTCCCCCATTGTGATTGTGAGAAAGCCTCAAGTGAGACTCCTTCCCTCTCTCCCACTATCTTCACAGAACCTTGGTGTTGAAGCACCAAGCCAATGATTCGTGGAGGCTTGGAGTGTAGCTGATGGCCTGTGAGGCTTGTGGAGAGCTGTGCATCGAAGCTATTACAGATGTGAAGCTAGTCGGTTGATGAAGCTAGTTAGTTGGTGTCGGTAGGTGCTAGAGTCTTGGAGCGACTGTGGTGCTGGTTGGCTGTAGAAGGGCTAGGCGTTGATGGAGCTACACTTGTAGTAGGAGCCTTTGCAGCAAGGTGACTAATGTCAAAAAAAGGAAAAGATAGTACCAAACATACAAAGAATTAAGACAACTATTTGTAGAGTAGAAATGTTGCAAATAGTTTGTATTTCAGCAGATGGCAACAACAACCCTGATGTAGGAGATAAAGATCATCTTATAACAACATCCAATAGTGTTCCTTCAGTCAGGTAACAGTCAAAAATAGACATAGTTCAAAACATGATGTGGTGTGGATAAGGCCACTACTACTACTATTAGGGATAGTTATAAATGTCCCTACAGTTACAAAATTATCCACTACTTACTAATGTAACTCCCCTTTACTAGAGGTCTATTAACCCTCCTCTGTTGAGGTCCACATGGGTGGAGGTCATCCTCAACACTTGGCACACCTGGTGGTAAAACTTTTTGCAAAAAAGTGAAAGACTCAAAACCTTCACTGGAAGTAGTCCATTAGATGGACCTTGATGGTGTGGATTGAGTTTAGATCTATTATTGCTCCCTTCGAAGCAATTGGGTCTACTTCATCTGTATCTTCCCTGCAGGTTTCATTCAATTATGGTTCCTCCTCAACTATAGTCTATGCTTCTTCAAAATCTACACTAGGGGATAAGACCTAGTCATGATTTATGTATCCTGATATTTTGCATCCTTGAAAGTGGTATGCTTTGTAGACAACTATGTGGACTGGCTTTGTTGTGTTGCAATGCTTCTCAAGCTCTATTTTTAATTCAAATAATTATGTCTCAACATCTTTTGGCATCTGTCTCTCTTTTGCACCCTGTGCTGTAGCTATGAGTGTTTCCAATTCCTGTGCCATGATTTCATATGCATAAGAAATAGATGCAAAGGCCTCATAAGGTCATTGCGCAATAACAAACAAGCATTTTTTAAGATTGGACCATAGGACGTGAGATGTCTTTGCCAGTTGTGTCTTCATATCTGTGAGATTGGAGGAGTTGAAAAAAACACCATCAACTTCCTCTGCCATTTCTCTGAGTTGCTTATCAACTCCTTCCAAGGCATTTATCTATTCCTTCAGTATAAAATTCTCAATGTTCAAGTTAGTTGGGCTGCTCCAATTCTATCCAATTGCAAAAAAAATTATTCCTTCCATTTCTTCCAACCAAGTAGTCAGAGTTGGTAGGCATTCTTTTTGGACTCTGACCTGGGCAGTGAGTTTAGAGACTTGCTTTTCTTTTATAGCTATGTACTGGGAATATTCCCTCTTGATTTCCTCTAGCTCCAACCATGTGGCATGTAGCTTTTTCTACATGTCGGCCTGCTTCAGCATGTATTCATGTTCGGCCTTCTTATCCTTTGTTAATTCCTACACTTGATGCTTCAGCTGCTGCAGCTGTATTTTTCTTTTTGAACATAGTCCTGCAAAACTCCGAGTGCATGTTCTAGCTCCATGCTAGCATGTATTCCTTCTGTAGTCAAACTATTTAGATTCTGTTTTGGGGATGCCTGTAAGTCCGTCATGTTGTGAACAAGGGAGAATGCTTTGAAGGAGCTTTTGGAAGCCATTGTAAGCAATATGCTGGCAATGTTATCTTTTGGTTTTCTCTAGTTCTTTGGACTTTGAGGCACATATTTTGATCGAGGATTTAACTTGTTTTTCTTGGAAGATTTAGGCTTTGCAAGTGTGGCAAGTAGCTCTTCTCCTGCTCCTATAAGGGGTGTATCCCTCAAATGTTCCACCAAGGATTGGCCGTAGATAGCCATAGTGGCTTCCTCCTTGGAGTATTGGTAGTCATAAGAGCATAGTTTGTGGTTTCAACCTGAATAGCATATGACCACACACATGATGATCATCGTAGGAAATTGGATGCGAAGTCATGCAAATGCATCATGGTTGGCTACAGTGAAGAAAGCAAAGCATACAAGTTGTATGATCCCATCAACCACAAGGTCTTTATCTCCAGAGATGTAATCCTTGATGAGGAATCAGAATGGAAAACCTCACCTACACAGGAGATAGAAGCATCAACTTCACAGTGTTCCCTTTTGTTTGCCGAAGCAGCGTGCTTCACAAACTTTTCTAAGAAACTGTATCTTCGGAATCCCAATTGCCATATTCTGATTCCTGAGATCTAACAAGTACTTGAAGTTGACATGACCATATCTCTTGTGCCATTTTGCAAATAGTGGCATCTGTTGCAGTTGAGGTAACATGGCATGCTTTTCTTGTATTGTAGCTAGCATTCTGTATTAGTGTCCTTCCTTGACACTTTTACTACTAGTAGCTGACATCTTTTGGATTTATCTCTGATAGTGCATTCATCTTCGTTGAAGATGACTCGATAGTTGTGTTCCGTCATTTGACCTACTGACAAGAGGTTCTTGCTGAGCTTCGGAACATAGAGCACATCTTTCACCAATCCTTTCATACAAGTGAAATTGTTCACAGGGATAACACCTGTCCCTTGAACTGGATTTGGTGTATTATCTGCTGTGTAGATGACATTCTTCTGTCCTTCTAATGGCTTCATTTTTGTGAACCATTCCTGATGATTTATCATGTGAGATGATGGACCGCTGTCGATATACCAAGGATCCTATTCCACTTGGTCGACTTGATAGCTATAATCCTCTTTGGGATTGAAATCAGAGTCTAGGTACACGGTATCAGTCTGCTACATTTCCTCATTTGCAAGAAACATATTCCCATGCTCATTTGCAAAATGACTATCACTAGAACGTCCACCACGATGATTTCCTCCGTCGTGGAAATTTCCTCGATTGCTACTGGATTGACCGCCTTGGTTGTATTGTATCTTGCAGCAATCTCTTTCATAGTGTCCAAACTTGTGATAGTAGTTGCATTGGATGTTTGACACGTTGGTGGATGCATTCCCTCATCCTTGAAATCTTCCTTGATTGGAATTATTTCCTCTTTGCTGATTCTGATGTTGTTATTTTGTTCTACAATTAATGTGTGCCAACAGGTCCACGCTTCATCTTAAAAGTACTTGGCAACACGTCGATAGTCTTACAAATCTTAGCCATACAATTCTTTGGATTTGGTTCCCTAAATTCTTTGATTGCTCTAGGTGCTTCTACAAAAGATTCCAATGATGCTTTCTTTAATAATTAAAATACCATGCTTGATAAGAACTTTAAGAACTACCATTGGCATGCAACTATGTGGACCTGAATTAGCATAATTTTCATACATTGGTAATTCGTGGATTATCTTCTAATAAACATGCTTAACTTTCTCAGTCCTCAAACTTGGTAAGGTGGACTGATGCTGATGCTGATTCTGATTTTGTTGATGATGACCTTGTTGTTGCTAATGATTACCACTTCTCTGATATGATCTACCTCTGCCTCTGCTTTTGTCTGAAGCTGTGAATGCCTGATCATTAGAATGACCTTTTTGTGCTTGGATTGCCTTTCTTCACCAAGTAGGACTGACTGAAGTTCTTCCAGTGTCGAAATTTGCCATTGGATGGCAATACTCTAGACTAGATTCTCGTATCCCTCTCCTAGTCCATTCAGGATTACTTGAACCATTTCTGTGGGGTACATAGTCTCTCCTGTTGTTGCAAGTTGATTGTTGTACTCTTTTATCCAAAGTACATAAGTACGACCGGTTTCGCTACTGTTACGGAAACTCTAGTTGATTTGGTTTTTGAGTGTGAGAATCCAGGATGTGTCCTTTGACTCGTAGAGAGCTGCAAACATATCCCGTTCTTCTTTCGATGTCTTGACTGTGTTAAGATGTCCTAGCATGACATCTTGCACATTCTGCTTGATCAAATGATAGGCGTACTTGTCTTTCTTATCCCATTCTACCTAAGCTCGGGCAATGGCAGGATCTACTATAGGTGTAGAAACTGTTTATGTAGCTGTAGATGCCATTGTAGATCCCGCTGCTGGTGCTATTACAAGTGGAGTAGAGCTACTGCTGGCTGGATCATCCAATGGTCTAGGTGTAGACCCATCGACATACTCCCCATTTGTCCTAAAGTACAAGAATGGTCTCTGTTTGGTATTTCCATGTATCGTAATTGTAGTTGTCTAACTTAGCAGATGCCTCCAGATTGAGGTTGCTAGTCATAGACATGGTGCAAGAAATGTACTCAAAAGTGTCGTAAAAATCTCTGTATGAATCAACTGCAAATACACTGACTGTGCCAAGTGAAATCTCTGAACCGTCTGTGAAGATAGAACTACAATATATAAAATCTGATCTGTATTACAAGGCTTGTGGCAATGATGTCGAGAATAGCCAAGAGGCTTTACAAGGCTGAAATGATGTGCACAATGCCATGAAATAGCCGTGTAGGCTTTACAATGGTGGCATGTGTGTGTGAAATCAAATGCTATCTGCCCAACCACTGAAACAATTTGCAATGCCTTTGAACTCTCTGAAGTCTGCTCACTGAACTGATGAACGTAAGGTTTTAGGTAATGTAATGATGTGAGACCGTGAGTGTAGGGATTGACTCCAAGTAGGTATCAGTCAGGAATTTCGGGTATGGCTTAGATTGGCAACTTGGGGAAATTCAAAGTGTCCCCTCTATGGCGATCTAGTCTACTCTGATATAGATCTATACCAACCGTTGATCGAAGAAAGAATAGCAAATAATTCCTTTTCTTTTGTTCTTTTTAAGTGCTGGGTCAGATGCATCATTGTAGAGGCTGATGTGCATGTAGGAAGTGATTTTGTTAGTGTGACAAGGCTCAAATGTGAGTGTAACTTGCATCAAAATGTGTGCATGATTTAATGATTACGTAGAGCACAAAAAATTGAGCGACATTCCTTTTTGGAGCGTCCTAAAATTCTTCCTGGATTAAGAGATACGACTTGATCTAGGTAGAGGGGAAAAAGGAGTGCAAATGGTGCTCAATGATGATGTGTCACTGTGGGTCACATGCCATGATGATGTGGCACTGTGCCTAGCAAGAGGTGTGCTAGTAGATCCATGTGCTGAGGTGGCAAGAGTGGTCACATGCAATGACTGTGAAGCACTGTGTGTGCCTGCAGAAGAATGGTGTGCCATGTGGCATTGATGATGTGGCAGATGATGTCAGCAAAGGTGATGTGGTTTGTTGATGTGGCAATATTGACATGGCAATGATGATGTGGTAGATGATGTAGCACAAGTGACATGCTAAATGATGTGGCAGATGATGTGGCACAAGTGATGTGGCAATGATGATGTGGCAGATGAGCTGACAGGCTAACATGGCCAGATGATGTGGAATGACAATGTGGCAGATGACATGGTATCAACTACAGTATGACAAGTGACAATCTTGCCCATACAAATGACACCCTACAGAAGACAATTGAAAATCAGCTGCACATGCCATCCTAGAATCTGAAACTCAATTTGAGGAGCATATGCAAAAGAGTGCCAGAGTCCGATAGGATGACTTGGAAGAGATGAATCTTGGAGACCTCGACAACCCCAAGATAGTCTTGGTAAGTACAGGTCTTCCTCCACCTTTCAAAATGGCATTAAAATACTTATTGACAGAGTATAAAGATGTCTTTGCTTGGCATTATACTGATATGAAGGGAAAGAGAATGTTGTATACACTTACCAAACCACTTGGGAAAGAGCTTTTCGAGAAGCACCGACAAGCTCTTGGTTTGATGTAGAGGAAGGACATTCCCATTAAAGGGGTGTGATGGAATGAAATGATTCTGTCCTTTTTCAATTCCCCATAATCATCATCTTGAGGGAAGGCCTACTTCATGATGTTGATCTTGAGAAAAGGTGTTGAGGATTCATCATGTGATTATATGTGCATAGCACTAACCCAAAAGAGTGCTAAAAAGGAAAGGGTTGGAAACCCTAACCCTAACCCCAACCCTAAAGGGATTTGTATATATTCATTATTTTCTACGAACACTAGTGTACAGTTAGTCATTTGTGGTGTGCTCTCTAGCTGTGGCCTCTCTCCTCCTCTCCTCTCCACTCTCTTCCTCTCCTCTCTCCATATTTGTTCATGGGTGTCCAACCCCAAGCAACCAATAAAACCACCCTAGTAGACTGAAGAGGCAAGGCCCTTGTCCCCACTACAAAGGTGAATTGGGTGAAGTTATTGATCACCTAGATTCAGGACCGAGTCATGAAGCTTGTGGTTGTAGGCCACAACTATGTCCATTAGCACAAAGGTGCAAAGAGCTACCCAACCAGCCAACTTGTAAGAGGAAATATTTGGTGACTCCCCAAGGCCCAACCCCATATAGCCACCAGCAAAACTACCCCAACAAACCAAAGAGATAACATCCCTAGCCCCAACCACGTTGGCCATCTTAGGAGAAAGGCAAGGGACCCCCTTTGCAGATGAATGAGTTTAAGAGAAAGGCAAGGTGCCTTCATCCACAACAACCAAACAAGTGGACACCCTCTACAAAGCACCCATGCTTGCTCTACCTAAATAAATGTAGTGGCCTCATCTAGCAAAGATGTCTAAAGGTACTACTACAAATATGTTGAAGTTATTCAATCAGACCTCAGCATACTTTGAGGAAAGTTTCATCTCTCCTGGAGTGATAGAGTTCAAAGACCATCAAGAAGAACAAAAGGCTCAGGGCCATATGTGCCTCATTCAAAGATGATCAAAAGCAAAGGCAGCCAGAGATGAAATGAGATTTGTAGGAAATACTAAAGCACTTCAGCAAGCAAATGAAGATCGAAAGAAGGTGAAGGCACTGAAAGAGGAAACAAAGAAGCTCAAACACACCAAAGAGATCCAAAAGAACTAAGCAAAACTTGTGATAGCAAGTAATGATTGGTTGGAGAACGAAATTATTAAACTAAAGACCTGCATCAAAATCTCGGAAGTCCAAGTAGACCAAAGCCTTAGACAAGGTCCCCTTTCAAGATCAAAGCTAACCAAAGTCTAGGCAAGGCTCACAAGCAAAGGGACCATCATCTTTGAAATGATTAAGCTACAACGCAATGAACTATGGGAAGAGATCAAACATCTCTTCTAGTTGCTAGCAAAGCCAAAGGAGCCTGCGGAAATGTAGTCTCAAAGAGAGGATGATCCAAAGGGGGAGCATGAAAAACATAATCATTCAAGGTCACCCTCATAGAAAAGATGTCAACCAACAAGCACCAAAATGAGCCATGGTGTGAGACAATAGCAAAGGTAGGCAACCAAAGTGGAGTTTCTACTCAAAGAGGAACTTTTTAAAAGAATTTATGGAGCAAGGACAAAGCCGAGTCTCCTCAAAAGAAGAGCCGCAGGACTACAAGCCACCATTGATGCCCATAGACTTGAGGACCAAACAACAAAAGCTATCCATCGCTCATCAATCAAGGCAATGCAAAGTTTAGATGACAGAGTCGGTTTTGCCAACCTCCCTAACAATTCCTATAAACATTGAGCAGGTGTGGTGAAAAACCATAGGCTCTAGATTGCAAAACCACATAAGTACACGGACGTGGCAGTGAACCACAAAAGCACAATATTAAATAGATCCCAACTTAGCCCCCCAAGCGTATCAATAGATTGTGGCACTCACATAATGGCACCCATACTTTGATTGCTAGGTGCAAATGCTTATAAATGCAGGTGGATAATAGCCTCCATGCCTTGTGAAAGGGCACGGGAGTGAGGACCATCTTATCACCAATGCAACGCAAGGGCGTAGCGTGCGATCAAAGAGACGGTTGCATCTTTCCATTGCTTGCAAAGGCTAACTAATACAAAAGAACTTTCTTCCATTTGTTGTGGACGTAGCTAACTTTCTTTGTTCTTCCATTTCATTCTAAGTAATGTGCTCTCCATGCTCTAATGTTTTTCTCTTTGTTACATATACAACCAACACTCGTTCAAATTACAATATTCACCATGTGCTTGGTTGTCTCTCATGTGCTTATTCTATGATTCGTGGTTTTTTGGGGACATTGGACTACTTGTGTTTTAGAGGATGGTTAAGCATTTCATAAAAGTCAACATTATATACTCATTATCTAGGTCAATTTCTTTACCAATTTTGATTGGATATGTGGCCATACCTAGTATTTGGCTCAATTGCCATGTTTGTAGTCAAATCATCACAAAAAATTCAGAGACTGTACACATGGCTTCAAGGCACCTACAAGGAATTTGCTATGGCTAGAAGTGGCCCAACTGAAGGAATCCAAAGCCTTTGAGACAAGGAGACAAAAGAAACTTGAACATTGTAGCTTGGTTGTTGCACACAATTGTACATTGAACTATGATGTTGGTTGATCTAGCCATGAAGATGTGATTCGGTAGGTTGTGACATATAAGAGTGTCACCAACCCAAAGGAACTAACAGCAATGTCAGAGGTATGATACAGTAGAGTAATCTCTATCATGTGATGTGTGGTCAAAGAAGATTGCATAGTCGGTGTGGACAGAGTGATCCATTGGCTGCAAAAAATCTAGGGGCCGAAGGTGCAAGTATAATACAATACACTACTAAGATGAAGAGGCCCATACAAGTGACAAGGTATAGGAACCTATACAAGGTGATCTAATGTGTGCATGGATAAACATTCATTGGCATGGGATGTAGCATTTGTCAAAGAATCAAGCCAGAGCTGACTGTATAAAGGCCTAGGAACCTAAAATATCATCGAAAATGCATAAGATGTCCCTGAGGTGAATGAGGTGCCGAATACTAATGTAGGGACTGATTTGAAGTCCTGCATCCAACCACTAATTTGTAGCAACTAAGAGTTAAAAAAAATGCCAAAATAGTAAAGATAATTTGGGTGATTAAGTAGGCAACCTAGTGGATGCATTGAAAACTATGGATTTTTATGAATCAACATGTTTATTAAAACCACCCGAATGATTATCTTGTCCTACTCATAGTATTACCTCGTAGATCCCATTAGTGTTTTGTTCAATTTTTATACTTCTACAAGTTGGTGATAGTACTCTTCAGCTTAGCTTATCAATTGATTGGAAGACAAAAAAATGATTTATTTGAATTTCAAAAATTTTATCAAAGGGGGGGGGACATACTTTGACAACTCATAAAATCCAAGTTGAATGCCCCTTATTCAAACTTCAACATGTACAAGTTGGTGATAGTACTCTATAGCTTAGCTTATCAATTAATTGGAAGATAAAAAAATGATTTATTTGAATTTTAAAATTTTTATCAAAGGGGGGGAGACATACTTCGACAACTCATAAAATCCAAGTTGAATGCTCCTTATTCAAACTTCAACATGTACAAGTTGGTGATAGTACTCTACAACTAATAAAATCCAAGTTGAATGCAACAATCCCTAAATTCCCCCCTCATCCCTGACATCCTTATCCCTATGTCTTTTTTTTTGTGTGTGTGTGGAAAAAGTAGCTTATATATTAGAATAAAAAGGGGGGTGTTCAGCCCAAGAAAAGACCTACAAAATTTGATCAAAAGCAGGCCTTAAGCCCTAGACCTTCGCTGCAGACCACCAACGGACTTGACCAGACACTAGGGGTTACAGTTCGGAGACAACTCCCCCTAGCGCATTGCTGTGACAATGTTATCTGTGGTAACGAGAAGCTTGGCATCAACATCCCTCACGTCCTTATCCCTATGTCTTTAAAGCATAAAGTAGCTAGGAACATTCATCCCTTCATATTCTTAGTAGGCTTTTATTGCTACACTGAAATCATTAAGCACACCACTCAAAACAAGCCAGCCCCAAATATATACATGCTTTGAGCCTTTCCTTGTTACACTTCTAGTAGTATAGTCCTTCTTATAAGGCTCCATTTCAAACCCTTGATTATGGAGTATGTGACTAAAGAACCTACTAAAGGGTGGTGTGTTGTTGCACATGGGGTGTGTGAAGGCAATTGCAGAAAACCATTGTGGGTGGTGTCATTTGCAGTGAATGTGTGTGGCTCAATCTTCAAAGTTAGAAATGATGCCAAAGTAGGGATTGAGCAAAGATGCTGCAATGGCATCTTTGCTTAGGCATAGCCTTCATCCTTGCATCGAAATTCGTGCCAGCTCCATCGGTGGCACATTGTTTCCCTCGTGTGCACTGAGCCTTAAAGGGAGTGAGAGTTGTAGATGGATGTAGGGGAGAAGAGGGGGGTAGTTAGTGGTGACATGGCAGAGAGCAATGAAAGGGATAAATTTAATGAAGTGTCTGGTAGTAGTCAGTGCAGGAGACACAAAAGGAGAAACCCCACTAGCTAGGGCCCAACTTCCAAGGCCATATATAGCCCATCATCCCAATTTCGAAAAAAAACCACCGAGGAAAAAGTCAAAATGTGTGTGTGTTGTCCTAGACTATGGGAACCTTAAACTTGGATTCTGCAAGACGATGAAAGGAGTTCAAATGTGAGGCTTCGCCCTCTCTGGTGGAGGCTGTATCGTTCCGAGGGGGAAGCCGACTGGGAGAGGCTCCACCATTCAAAAATGTTTCTTATGCTCTCACGTTAGAGTGTTAAAAGTTTCAATTAGATAATTGTGTTTGAGTCTCATATCTTTTTGTGATGCTCTCAAATTAGTGTTAGGCTGTACTAACTTAGAGTGTTAAGGAGTCTCAATGAGAGGTTGAATGCCTTGAGCTGATTGTATGAATAGGCTCTCTTGGCAGCTCTCATTGTATAACGTTCTTTCACTCCCATACACTCTTCGCCCTTTCGAACAAACTTTCTTTGTCTCTCTGTTTATCTGTTTTCCTTCCTCACTCTCTTCTTCTTCATCCTCCATTTTCCTCTTCCCCCTTCCACACCCAAGCTCCATCTGCGCGTATAGATTGCCTTCAGAACGCACTAGCGCAAGCTCGTTCCATTAGTGTAGCACCAAGCTTCGCCTGCGAGAACGGATTAGATGGCGCGGCAGGGCCGCCCGGGTGCAAGTTCGCCAATCGGTGTGTAGCTGCGAGGTAAAGAAAGATGGGTGAGCACTGGGAGCAGAACAAGTGCTTGGGTGACAGAGCGGAGCGGGAAGCAAGTCGCCAGCAGCGGGAGGGGGCGGAAGGGACGCAGATATTGGACTATTGACCTCGCTTTCGCCATTGCTAGGATCAGCTGTTCAGGAAGGAAGAGCTCGACAGAGGAAAAGAAGCTCGAGGAAAGAGGCAAGATTGGGAAGGGGAGTTCAGGGACAGCAGAAGATTGCAAGGAGATCGAGGAGCAGTCCTCGCATGGCTCGGATTTGGCTCTCTTCGTAGCTTGATTGGAGTTGCATGGAGCTCCGAACAACTGGTAGGGATGATGGATTCCCGGCCTGGATGGAGGAGCACCTGACCTCCTCCAAAACCATCGAGGTTCCTCCCGGCAGGAAGAACAGCCTGTGGAACTGGAGGCCGATCCGTGCTCTAGCTCGCATCCGGCAGCAGCAATTCCACTGCGTCTTCTCCATCTTCGTGCAGACGGTGGATGGCCTGGCCTCGTCTTTCGATGGATTGCGATTGGTGGTTCAATGCCAGCGCAAAGACAGCAAATGGCAGACGATGCCCTCACGGGTGTACGACGGCGTTGCCGAATTCGAGGAGACTCTTCACGTCAAGAGCACCGTCTATGGACGCAAGAGCAACATCGACACCACCGCGATGAAATACATGCCGAAAGAATTCCTTCTTTCCGTCATCGCACTGGATATCGGCGAGCTTTGTCTCTGCAATTACCGCATTGATCTTAGCCGTCTCCTTCCTGCTTCTGTGGACGAATTTTGGGAGCCGAACAAGCCTATGAGCTCCACCGCAAGCTTCAAGCTCACAGGCCAAGCCGCAGGGGGTGTGCTTGTGGCTACCTTCGATTTCGAGGTCGTCAATAAGGAGCTACGGCCTGTGGGAGGAAACTCCAGTGCTAGGTTTCGGGAGTCTCCCCTCCGACGGGCTGTTCGCGCTTCGAAGAGTTTTCCCAACTCTCCCCATGGCTCTCCGTTCGCTCGGAGTTCTAATCATCACTTCACTTCTCCTTGCACATCCGACATTGACTTGAGCGATAGTCTGGGCATGGAGAAACTCGACCTTGATGAAAGAGACGAATGGTCTTCTTCCGACGTGGAGCAGTGCAGCAACTCGGACGAAGAAAGATACCTCGCTTTGCAAAACGATCCTCTCAACTTGGATGCTTCTGTGGACACGGAACCGGTGGCACCTTCTACTCCACGCATTTCGCAGGAAGGATCAGGGTCAAGTGACGGTTCCAGCACGGAGCTGCATTCCATCGCCAACGAGAATCGGAGATATGAAGAGGAGGCTGAGAGCGCCGTGAATTCGAAAAGAGACATTGACGCACCGTCTCGGCAACAGGACGTTGAATTGTTTCTTGAAGTTGAAAGTCACAACCATCACGATGCTAGTTATATACAAGAGCCTTTCAGTTTTCAGCTACAACATATGGGACAAGGAAACGTAACACGTGATGCTCCAGTTCCAAAATTTCGTGTAGTACTGTTGGAGCATGCAACGGAATTGCAGGGTCCCGAGGAGCATTATGAAAACGATTTGGAAGAAGAAGCTGTACAATTTTTGGCTGGCTATGACGATGACATAGAAAAGGAAGCTCTCGAGATGAATGAAGTCTTTGAACATGAAGCTTTTTCGCGTGAAGTGGAAGTGGTAGCTGAAGACTTCTTTGATCTTCTTGAAAGAGTAGAAGAGAATGTTGCCAATGCTCCCAAAGCTTTGTTGCCCAAGGAATCCGAGAAAAAGCTCTCCCCGGAGGGAGGATTCCAATCAGGTCTTTGTCAACTTGGAACTAATACAACCGGCGCAGTAGAAACCCCTGCATTTGCCGAGGCTGCGGGAGTAATGCTCCCCAGGAATGCAGACAATTATGCATCACATACTGATCCAGAGGACACTTTGGAGCTGCTTTCTTTTATTGAGGCAGCTGAATCTGAGATTAAGAAGGCTGCTCAAACGTTAGAGAGCAAGGCACGGGCAAAGATGGTGGAAGATGCTGAGACAGAGGCTCTGATGAAGAAATGGGGTCTCAGTCATGATGCATTTGAGTGCTCTCCGCCAAAGTCCTCACCTTTCAATTTCCAAAGCCTTCCTTCACGGCTGCCTCGTGCAGCAAACATGAAATCTGTCATCAGGCTAAGAGACGGAGGCAGCCTGAGAGCCATGAGTTTGCATGATTTCCAGGGACATTGCAACTTGGTAATGCAGGCTTCAAAACCTGTTGTGGTGCCGGCAAAGACAGGATCAAGTGCTGTTGACATATTGTGGCAAATGGCTTCAAAAGGTTTGGAAAACATGGCTATGCAGGCTTTTATCACGATGCCTCTGGAGGATTTGGCTGGGATGACAGTGGAACAGTTTGCAATGGGTGAATCTGCTGCACCGGACAGCAGGCTTGATGACATAGATGTTGGATATTTACCAATGATTCCCTGGTATTTGACTTCTTTAAGCTACACTCTATAAGGAATTACCAGCAGTAACAACGCATTCCCTTCAATGAATAGACAAGTCTGCTCTCTTTTTAATTTAAAGCTGCTCACCATAGGAGTATCTTTTGGATTAGAACTTGTAAAAATGTGATATTGCAATTCACAAAAACCTAGCTTTTAGTATTCCTATTCACGAGTCTGTCAGAAATTTATAAATGTTATCCTTTTGAGATGACTATTCATTGCATATAAATGACATCGCTCATGGTGAAAGTGTAATGAAAGCTAAAATTTGATGCTTGATGCTTCTTAAACACTTAGTTTAGGATGTTATCCGTCACAAAGTTACACTCTAGAATAATCATTAGGAGCAAATGACTCAACGCAGTCCCTCACATAAATAGACAAGTCTGCTGTCATGTTTAAAGTCGCTGAACTTAGGAAAATACTTTGGACTAAAACTCGTAAAATATGATCTTGCAATTTACAATTCGGAAACCTGGCTTGGGTATGTGTATTCACACATCTGTCAGAAATTGAGACCTGTTCTCCTTTTGAGATCTTGTTTTCAGATGATGACCTAATGCATGTCTATGACAATTATTCATGGTGAAAGTACAATGAAAGCTAGTATCTTGTGATGCTTCTTAAACACACTTGACTTCGTGATAGTAATAGTCACAAAGCTGTTCAAATTTGGGTTCATCTGCTGGATGAGTCTGTTGATATCAAGTACAACTATGAAACCTCATACATTTGTGAAATGGGTTTGCATGTTGTGATGTAGGCTAGTACCAATCACTTGGTGGATGTGTTGAGGTAGAAGGGTCAATGCCCCATTTGTGAGCCCCCATATAGGAGAGCATCGGAGCTTGACACCTGTATGGGTGAGGGGGCTGCTATGTGGGCACATCATAAGGTGACATGGGGGCACGTGAAAGTGCTAATTGAGCTAACATGGGGCAGCTTGTAGGTAGCAAGGAGCAGCCATATGGGCTAGCCACAAGGGCTGGAAAAGATTGTGAAAGCTGTGGGAATAGATCCGGCCCAGGAATCAGGCAGATCTGGTGGAAGGGAGGCAGCAGCCTTTGGGTTTGACGGGGCCCAGCATAAGGGGCCTAGAGAGGAGGCTTGGGGGCATATAAATAGCCCCAGCCTGGTCGGCAGAGGACAGGGCTAGTTGGGCATGGCAGAACAGGTCAGCAGTAGGTGAGGATGATCAGTCCAGCAGCTTGTGCAGGTGGCAGGCACGGGCGGCTGCCATGTGGCAGGTTGGCCCCACAGTAGGCTGATCAGCCCTGCCCAGCCTGGATTGCGAGATCTCGAAGTGGGTGGGGAAGATGTATCTCCTCACTTGGGCCCTTGAGCCCTGAACAATTGGGTGTGTCCACTGCCATTAGAGCGCACAGCAGAGGGAGAAGAATCAAAGTAGGAGTTGGAGCAGATAATCACCCACCTAGGGCACACTTCTGGCAGCACACCTGGCTGCAGATGTAAGGTACCATTTGAGGGGTATTTTGTGACAGTTTGTAGTTACTTGCTGAATACATCTTTGTAGATCTGAGTGTCCATGGTTGCATTACCTCCGTACACACATTTCTTTTGGAAAAGTCCCAAGTGTTAGTGATCGTGGTTATATTTCCAATGCATGGGAATGGCATTGAAAAGTTTTCCACATTGCTGAGGGGTTTCAAACAGTGTATCCGAGTCAGAAGTCCTACTTCAGTAATGTATCTTGACATCTGGAGGACCTGACCTTTGTGAGGAGGAGGTGCTTAGAATCGGACTGGTGTCTTTTGTGAGGTTAAGTTTGGAAGGTAGTTGTTAGTTAATAGTGTCATTCCAATTTCTTCAAGGGTATGGCTTTGTACATGTTGATTCCTACCTTTGGATGCAGTAATGGATCCATCTGATAGCTGGGAAGATTTGGAGGTGACAAGCCAAGGAGGTGATTAGACTCAGACTGGTGTCTTTTGTGAGATTAAGGCTGGAAGGTAGTTGTTAGTTAATAGTGTCATTCCAGTTTCTTCAAGGGTATGGCTTTGCACATGTTGATTCCTACCTTCAGATGCAGTAATGGAGCCATCTGGTAGCTAGGAAGATTTGGAGGTGACTAGCCCAAGGATACTCTGGATGCCTCGTGTAAAGTCATACAGCCTACAGACCTGGGATGTGGTGGAAGAATGGGAGGAAGGGATTGTGAGGTGTTGTCCATGATCATTAGATAGTGTGATTCAATACATTTAGTTCACCTGCGGAGTGCCGACAGAAACTCAGTACAAAGACTTTGTATAAATGGATGCTCAAGCATGTGTGGGTGTGTGGATTTGTATGTGTGAGAGCATATTTTTATACTATGGTCTACACCCACTGTTGAGAGCTGATGACATCAGTGGGGATGTCATAGTAGCTAGTGCCTGCTATGCGTGATGGAGTTTATGGTTTTCAATCTTACGAGTGACTATGGTGAGATTGAAACTGCACTATGTTGTGTTTTTAGAGGATGAGTTTGGGAATGTTCCTGGATTCATCTAGGTATATGATTCAATACATTTAGTTGGCAGATTTGGCAGATACAACTTTTGGAGCCTGGACGATTTTTAAAGATACATATGAAGCAAACAATTTGGAAAGGATTCGTTCGCTTCAGAACCAGTTGCTCACAGTGGGTAGCTTAGACGTATGGTGCATTGACTATAAGAAGAAGAAGAAGGTGGATTAGAGAATCATTCCAAGAACAAAAAGTCTAAACTCGAAGCAGCCAATGTAATGAAACAGGAGTTGTTTTTTGTGGTCACACTCAATAGCTCCAAGATTGGCATCATTGACGAAGGTGTAATGAGTCCAATATCGAGTGGTGGTCTGGAGATCCAGATTCATTTGTGATGGTGAAGGACAGCATAGGTTGCTCAAAGGGTGCCAAGAATGAGGCCATTTGCATCAGATGGGAAGTGGCCAGTAAGCAGCCACTTTGAGGTGGGATGTGGGGCAGTCGAAGTCATTGACTGGTGTGTGTGCTTTGGTATTCACAGCGAAGCTGATCTGGTGCGCAGGTATTTGGCTTTCTGCAACAGCAGGAAATGGGAAGAAAATAAAACCAGTATTATGTTGAACTCAGCTAAACAATTTGGTCACAGACCGTGGAAGCCTTCTGAACGACACAGGGAGGTTTCTCATGGCAGATGCATTCGGAGCCTCCTGCTTCTCTGTTGAAGATATTGGTGTCAAGGGCTCCTAGAAGATTGTGATCATGGATGTGATGCTGAGCAGGTTTGTTGCAGACTGTGTGTCGGAGACCGAGGGACCAAAAAAACAACAAGGATTACAGATGCCTTGTGTGAACTTAGGAAATTGATCTGAGTGGGTGCAGCTCTTTATGAGCTTGGTTTGGGAGACAGTTGTAAGTAATTTCAAAGTTTTTGGAAGAAGCGAGTTTTTGGAAATAGCAGGAAATGGGAAGAAAATAAAACCAGTACTATGTTGAACTCAGCTAATCTGGTGTGTACTTCTAGCATGTATTTGGTTTTCTGCAACAGCAGGAAATGGGAAGAAAATAAAACCAGTATTATTTCTGTGTAGATTTTTGGACTTTAGAATAACAAAAAATCTAAATTTGTACGATTGGATTTATTCTAGTCTTACAAAGGTATATATTATGTTGAGCTCAGCTAAACAATTTGGTCACAGACCGTGAAAGCCTTCTCATGGCAGATGCATTTGGAGCCTTCTGCTTCTCTGTTGAAGATGTTGGTGTCAAGGTCTCCTAGATGATTGTGATCATAGGTATGACACTAGCAGCAGACTGTGTGTCGGAGACCGAGGGATCAAAAAAACAACAGGGATTACAGATTACTTGGGTGAACTTAGGAAATCGATCTGAGTCGGTGCAGCTCTTTATGAGCTTGGTTTGGGAGACAATTGTAAGTAATTTCAAAGTTTTTGGAAGAAGCGAGTTTGTGGAAATCTATGTGGACAAGCCACAGCAATTTGGCAATATAAGTTAAATGGATTGAGGTTGCGGATATTGCTTTTTGTTGAATGGTTGTGATGCTTGGTGCGTTGCTGGATTTGATCTATTCCTAGCTTAAGAAGGGGATGACTGGATGGACCTGTTAATAATGGCCAGGTATCTTGAACATTTTGGTGAGTTCGTGACTTAGATTGGCGGTGCCTGCCACTGGTGTGCTGTGTGTGGTGCTGCGACTGTATGAGTTTTCCAGATTGCTTCCAAATTTGTGGCATAGGACCTGGAGGTATGAGAAATGCGGGAGATTGTATGGAATGATGTCGACACCTTTGGCATTTTCCCGAGAGCTTCTGAATGGGAGCAGATGGAGCATCTCTTTGATAGATGGAAGTTGGCCCACAACGAGTCATTAAGTGGTTTGTGGTAAAAGGGTCAATGCCCCATTTATGAGCCCCCATATGTGGAGCACATCAGGGCCTGACACCGCGTAGATTTATGGGTGATCATAAGGGTGACACATGGGCACATGAGAGCTCACATGTGGGCAGCTTATAGGCAGTTACACAGCCAGCAATGAGCAGCGTATGGGCTGCATCAGAAGTCACAAGGGATGGAAAAGATTTTGCAAGCTGTAGGCAAAGATCTGGCTCTGGAGGAGGGCAGATCTGGTGCAGGAAGGAAGCAGCCTTTGGGGATGATGGGGCCCAGTATAAGGTGCCTGGAGAGGAGGCTTGGGCCGTATAAGTAGCCGAGCATGGTTGGCAAATGACAGGGCCAGTTGGTCATAGCAGAGCAGGTCGGCTGTAGGCCATGAAGATCTGATCAGCAGGTCAGGCAGGTGGCAGGTGGCAGGCAGGTCTGCCTCACAGTAGGCTGGCTGGCTGCTCAGCCATCCATAGACCTGGTTGGCCAGATCTGGAAAGGGGTGAAGCAGCAGACCCCAATTATAAAAGGAGGGATGCATTCCGTCCCTTGGGCACTTGAGCCCAGAACAGCTGCCTCTCCATCAGCCTGCACTGGGAGAAGAACCACAGTGAGACTTGGAGCAGATAATCTCCCATCTGGGTTACAAATCTGTCAGCACACCTGGCTGCAGATGTGAGGTACCATTTGAGAGGTATTTTGTGACAGTTGGTACTTGCTCTTGTCCAAAACTGTGGAGCTTTATATACATACTTGCTTTGTTGCCTACATGCTCAGAACATCTCTCCTGATCTGTGAGTGCTTACGGCTGCATTATCTTTACACATGTCTTCTACGGATACTAGCCTGAGTGTAAGTGCTTCTGGTTATGTTTCCTCTGTGTGGATAAGGATTTCAGAAGCTTGCCAGTAACATGCAACAGTTAACGATCGTGTAATCGCAGAGTGAGACCTTCTTTAAACCTTATTGCGAGGCGTATTTGCATATGCACCTTAGAGAAATGGAGTCGCAACAGATTGGGTCCCTGTACCCAATGAGGGCCCTCTCCCCCAATATAGGGGAGAATTTGCTTTAAACTTGGAGAAGTTGAAAATACAAAAGACACTCCTCTTGAGTGCAGGAACACAACTTTGAGGCTGACACCTTGAACAAGGAGAGCTGATCCACAAAGCCTGAGAAACAGTCCAGCCACAGCCCAAGGCCTCAAGGTTGCCGGACGATGTAGACCGCTGCGAGAGGCTATCGAAGAGGCTAGTGCTGTCCACGGGCATATAGTAGAACTGCGTGAGTGAGAGGTGTGAATGGAGGTGAAACTGAGAACGGAAAGAGCTGAGATATGGATCTGAGAAAACTGAGAGATGAACTGAGTGAAAGCTGAGAGATAGAGCTGTGGAAAGAGCCGAGAAAGAGGTATAAAAGAGCTGTAAAAATGAAAGGAAGAGTTGCTGAAAGAGAACTCAAACCTCCTTGCTTGTGCTTGTTCAAAGCCCGAAATGTTGTGCTGCAAATCCATCCTCTCCTTGGGCCTCACCTGTATGGCGTCTTGGGCTGCTGGCTGGAGGAGGATAGGAGCTACACAAGGGGCTGAAAGCTGCGCTGGAAGACTGGGAACTGAATGCTGAGATGAGAGGCAAGGCCCCCCTTATATAGAGGGCTGCAGGGCTGACCCAACCAGCCCAACATGCCATTCAGCTGGTTGGCTGTGGTAGGGCTCAATTGAGCAGCCCTATGGGCCGAGTAGGGAGGGGCAAAGGCAGCCTATAAAAGGCACCTTCCCCAGCCCAAAATCCCTTGCTTGGAGCTGCCTTGCGTCTCCTACAATGGCTACTCCTTCCCTCTGCCAAAGGCCAGCCTTTGGGGCTCCTACCCTAGGCTATGACCTAGACCTAACAAACCCTAAGATGGAAACACTACAACTGCTGTCCTTCAATGGGTATCAGTCAACAAGGACTTATCCTAAAGCTTGTGAGATTGGCCTGCGTAGCTCGTGCCCTGGCTGTCGGCACTTCCTGGAAAGGTTTTTGGGTATTCCTAATTTAGCTAAGGAATGGTGCTACAGGAAGAGAGGACTATGTCCCTACTTTTTATAGCTCAATCATGGACATGATCTATGACTGTGAGATGATGTGGCTATCTGGACAATATATGTCTGTGAAATATAAGCTTGGATCCGTTTGCAGGAGGACCAATAGTACAATGTATATATGAGGATTCTAGGGTTTCAAAGTAACAGGTTGCAATCTGAAATGCAAATCATGCTCACTTGCTTTTAAATTTGTAAAATGTTCTTGGGAGATAACTAAGACGAATCTTCTCGCAGCTGTTGGTAGGAGGCAGTGTATCTGATTGTGCAATCTTTTGGTAGTAAGCCTTTGCAAAGAGGCATCTTGATCAGATTTTAGATGGAAAATGGCTGATAGATTAAATGAAGATGGCTATTATTTGTAGAGGTGCTTCTGCCCTCCATCTTGTAATAGCAAGGTAAAGATCTAGCACCTGTACCTAATATGAGGGTTAGGCTAGGCTTAATGGTGGGACTTATAATGTGTTAAATACATCTATGCTCACGCCATATGCGGGAATACACTGTCACTCCCCCACCACCTTGTTGAATTTAGTGATCCTCCCTCCATTACAAAGTTTGGGCCTGCACCTTACACTTGTTGGTCTCCCTGATGGCTCATTCAATTCTTTTACTTTCAGCTTCGTGCTTCAACAACGCAGATATACCATTTTTGGGGCAAATGGATATCATGTATTGATGTGCTTTCTCTCCCCTGTTCTTTATTTCAACATACATTGCTGCTTTGTTTATGTAAGCTAGCTACGGGCAAGCATGGAATTAGAAGCATATGTCTCCATGCTTGTATACACTGGAACATTTCCTTAGAAGTCTAGCTTGCCATGGATAGAGTTGTCATGGGCCCCAACCATATTTGTAATGGGTAAGAAGTCTATATATCACTCTCTTACTTGTGGTGCCAGTACCATCTATTGGGGGGTGGAAGTGTGGAATGAGGTAAGAGCAAGCGATATTGAGGGCATGCATGGAAAAAATCACTTCATTGTTGCACGGATAATTTTGCTAACTACTATCTATATCCTTAGGTTGGGCCTGATATTCACCAAATTGTACAACTGTTGGCTTCCTCGATGAAGGACTGAGCAATTACATCTTGGTCCCCCTGAAAGGCTAGATTGAGGCTTGTTGGAAAAGCACCTCCCCATCTCGAAGCCCCCATATGAGGAGAACATGGGGAAGGTGGACTTAGGGCTAGGGCTGCCACATGGGCAGCAAGCTCACAGCAAACTACGAAAGCATGGGGCTGGCACATGGGCAGCACATGGGCTGCCATGTGGGCAGAACAATGAAGGTCATACTGGCAAATCTAGAGCTCCGTGGTGGATTTCAACATGCCGGAATGAACAGGCGGCAGTACGGCTCATGTGGGAACAGATCTGCACATATTTAGGAGGTTGGAGCAGTGCGATGACGTCAGCAGCAGTATGGATTGTAGGCAATAACAGTACAGACCAGGAGGACGGGCTGTACGGACTTGTAGCAGTAGATCCAGGGGCTGGAGAAGACCAGGAGAATGGAGCAGTCTACAGGACCCTAGACGGGCATTGACAGGTCCTTAGGGCACGGACATGGCCTATACAGAAGGGGAATTGATAGGGCAGGTAGGCGCCTGTATGGAGCAGGTTCAGGTCCTGCAAGAAGACCCCAATTGGGGCTGCTATGGGCCTGGACCAGTGGCTGCAGGCCACGTGGCCTGGCGGCTGCAAAGGGGCCTGGTTGGGCTGGTCCAAGCTAGCCAACCAGGTCGGTTTTCACAGACCCCCGGGGGGGGTTGGGCCCCATTCGGTTGGACAGACCAGTATGGGTCGGCCAATAAGGGCTATTGGGGCGGCCTGTTTTAGAGGGGCATTTGCCCTATAAAAGGGGAGCTACTAGGGCTCACAGTTCACTCACCAGGGATCCAGTTGAGGGAGCTGCAAGAGAACCTGCCTCAGGGACAAGGGAGGTGGCAGACAAAGAGCCCGTAGGGATTAGGACCCTTGGCTGTCTTCCAAGGCAGCAAGGAGACTGGGAGTCAGGAGAAGCTTGGGCCTCACCATTGGCTGGACCCTAGAGCAGCAAGCAGGTCAAATCTTCTAGGCATTCAATGCCTCACAGTTGGCTGTTCGGGAGGATAGCTTGGATGTGTGTTTGTCGGCATGGTGACTGAGTCTACAGAAGCTCGACAAGGAACGCGGGGGCTCAGAGATCTAGAAGTGCCAAGGAGGTAGTAGGACAACTTTTTGATAATAAGGACAGAGGACCACGGTTTAGTGGGACTCTAGACTCTTTTGTATTGGTGGACGGAAATATATCTTTTGTTGGTTCTATATTGTCTCTTGGAGCATTGTCTATTTACTGGTCTGCACACATGCATGTTGAGTACACACAAGTAAAGAAGTTTTGGATTCCATAGTTAAACACTTCCGTGTGAATTCTTGGGCCCATGTATCAGTCTTCCGCTACGGGGTACCCTCTGTTTGCTTCATTTCTAACATGGTATCGGAGCCTTTATTGGAAGTTCACGAAAAGTGGAGACTGAAGGCAAGGAACGTGATGAAGGAAGACCTTGATTCATGCCTGGGGGGAATCTACTTGGACGTCTGCAGGATTGTGCCCTTTCATAGGCGCCTTGGTTAGGGGGCAACCAAGCCCCAACCAGGTTAGTGACTCGACCTGCTGGTCAGATTACACCTGACCTTGGGTTTGCCCTGGCTGATGGGGGAGCCCCTATAAATAGGGCCGTTCCCCCCTTGTTGTACCATCACTTGTACAAGGTTTTTGCCTAGCAGTTGAGGCATTTTCCCGGATCTCTTGTGCAGTCTGTGTGTGTGTATCTTGCATTTCACGCAATGTGTCTCTCTATTGCTGTTTAGTTTCCGCTGCACTCTCATAGGTTCTTGATGTCAATACATATTCTGTTGGCCGTATATGGAGGTATTCCCTCTCTAGATATGAAGTGTCTTTTCATACATGCATGCACATGGCGTGAACTGGCTCCTGGAGTGACATGTGATCTCAATCTATTTCTTTCCATTGTGTGGGAGTTGGCAAGAGCAAGCAACTTTTTTCTCTGACATGGTATGATGTATCATTTTACTGGTTTGGTAGATGATACATGCTTAATTGCTTTGATAATTACACAAAGTAGGAGATCCCATGGGTATTGGGAACTACCACACTCTCATGATTGGTCATACACGGGCCAAGATTTACGGGTCGGTACTAGATAGAGAGATCGGCTCCTACACAGAGGCATATCAGCAACGAGCATTGGGATAGGCTTGTTTTTGGAGACAACATTCCACTCTTGATCATATATTCACTTTGCAGGCAGTCATTGAGGAGGCAAGATCGAGATCCCAAAAAGTCTACGTCTGCTTTGTAGACTTCCGAAAGGCCTTTGGCACAGTCCCACAATCTTGCATGATTAGACGACTTTAGGAGATGCAAATTCTAGATGTCATGATTTGGGGGGTGATGAGTCTGTATAAGTCAGTCAAAGGGAGAGTACGTGCTCTTGGAGGCTTGTCAGGTTGGGTCGAGAGCACGATAGAGGTGAAGCAGGGATGCCTTCTCTTACTGACACTATTTGGGGTATATGTAAGTGTGTATAAGTCAGTCAAAGGGAGAGTACGTGCTCCTGGAGGCTTGTCAAGTTGGATAGAGGTGAAGCAGGGATGCCTCCTCTTATCAACACTATTTGGGCTATATATTGATGAGATCGCGGCATTCATTGACTGCTTGGGAGGTGAGGGATCATGGCTAGGTGATCTGATGATATAGATACTATTCTATGCAGAGGACATAATCCTTCTATCCTCCTCAGCAACAGGCTTACAAAGACACTAGATGCCCTAGAGGTGTTTTGTATATAGAGAGTTTACCTGACAGTTAACCTTGGCAAAACCAAGGTTATGATATTTAACACCTCATGGCCAACACGTCATTGACATAGCTTCAGCTATTGAGGAATGTCAGTGGAGATCGTACAGCCCTACACCTACTTAGGCGCAGTCTTTGTGGGGCTAGTCTTCATGATGACCCACGTAGCCAGGGCACGACTCAAACGAGGGCGGGGAGCTCTAGCTTCACTAGAGCAACAGTCCTTTCAAGCACATTTTCAGGACCCCCAATGAAGGCATGGCTATTTGACACATTGGTGAGGCCAAGAGACATGTAAGTAGCACCCTTATGGGGGTGTGACTTGACAGCGACCAAGTGGCGACGTTTCAAGAGGCTGCAGGCGTTCTATAAAAGATGTTTAAGTTGCGTGGCCTGGTCAGAATCAATAATGGGAACAACATGCTCTAACAACTGAGATCTCTCTAGTGCCACCCTCGGTAGCCTCCCCTACGTAAGGCCCAGACCTTATGAAAATAAGTAACCGTTTGGAAAATGGCATCAGTGTCATGGCAAACTCTACCTATATGATCTAGTGGGGAACTAAAGGCTTACTCGGAACCATCCTGGATCCCATGGTCATCAGTTAGCTAAGAGTGGGGCTTGCATGGCTTGGTATGCACACATTTCTAGATGTTTTGATAGCAAGGGCATTCAAATGGATCGTCTCCTCCCCTTTCAGATCCCTTTGTCCCACAGGATGAGCAGGCAGTTGCACAGGAGAGTGCTGTCATTAAATAGAAAAATCAGTCCCGAGATGGCTTTTGGACACACTCAGGGACAGCAAACAAGCTGAGCCTTTGCCACCCGCACTAGAGGTGCGCATAAACAGATGCATGGCAACTATTTGGCTGCAGCTTTGGTTGCTACTGCTTGCTATGTCACAAGGATGCCTTTGACAGCAAGGAATGGACGGATGCCATGAAGGCTGAGCTTGAATCCATTCATGCCAACAACACTTGGGAGTTGTGTTACTTGCCAGCAGGCAAGTGTGCCATTGGCACAAAGTGGGTCTACAAGGTGAAAAGGAAAGCTGATGGCAGTGTTGACTGCCTCAAAGCCCGCTTGGTTGCAAAGGGATATGCACAGCAGCACGGCATTGACTTTGAGGAGACCTTGGCCCCCACCTCATGCATTACTACTATCAGGTGTGTTATTGCTATGGTTATTACTATCAGGTGTGTTATTGCTATGGCATCTCATCAGCATTGGGAGGTTCATCAGCTGGACATCAAGACTGCCTTCCTTCATGGTGATCTTTAGGAAGAGGTCTATGCCACTCAGCCACCTGATTTTGACCAATTAGGTTCTGAAAATATGGTTTGCTGGCTCAGAAAAGCCCTCTATGGCTTGAAGCAGGCACCCCAGGCATGGTATGCGAAGATACATGCATTTTTGACAGGCCCGTCGCTCTCCGAATAGCCCAACCGAGGACACTGCTATGTGCAAAAGAGTGCATCAGAATTTTGAATTCTGCTTTTATATGTGGATGACATGCTTATCACTGGGCCAAATATGGAACAAATTGCAGATTTTAAGGCTGATTTACAGCAGTCTTTTGCCATGACAGATATGGGCCGGTTGCACTATTATTTGGGCATACAGTTTGCATATGTTGAGGGGGGTATAATGATGAGTCAATCCAAGTTTATTGGACAGCTCCTTGATCGCTTCCAGTTCAAGGATTGCAAGCCAGTTTGGAGCCTGGATTTCGTTTCTCCTCCGAGGATGGAAGTCCGCCATTTGATGCATCCCTTTATTAGCAGGTTGTTTTGCCTCACATACCTTTGTCATACCCAACCTGATCTTCAGTATGCCATTTCCCAACTCAGCAGGTACATGCACAAGCCTAGTACGCAGCATTGGCAAGCAGTGAAGTGGGTCTTTTGATACTTGAAGGCCACGCAACATTTGGGTTTACTCTATGGTTTAGAAGCCCCACTTGTTTTGCATGCATTCATGGACAGTGACTAGGCAGGATGTTATGACACTAGGGTGTCACACACCGGCGACTGTTTTATGCTTGGAGCTTCATGCATCTCTTGGTTCAGCAAGAAGCGGCCTACAGTTGCCACATCTAGTTGTGAGGCTGAGTATAGAGTGCTTTGGCGATTGCTAGAAACGCAGTGTTTCATGCGCACAAAGCATATTGAAGTCCACTATCACTATGTTCGAGAGCGACTGTCTGATGGAGACATCCAGTTGTCCTATCATCTATGTTCCCACCGAGGACAACTTGGCAGATCTTTTCAAGAAAGCTTTACCGCGTCCCAAGTTTAAGGCATTTCGACATGCTTTACACTTGGCTCCTTTTGTTACGTGAGGGATCACTCTGTACATATCATAGGTTGCTATATCCCTCTGGGACAAATATGTGCAACCGTGATGTAGTTTCGAGGTAATCCTGAGATATTTTTAGGATACTTCAGCCATACCATGGAGGGTAATTTGTTAGCACTTAGCCCTGGTATGAGCCTTGTAGGTTAGGTCAACTCTATGAGTTGACTTCTTTGGTCAACCGTATGGTTGACTTGGAGGCCATATAGGCCACCCTTTGTATTTTCCTCTTATCATTTGAGCAGTACTACGTTTTGCTCCAGCTTGTTGTTTGGTTCCCACATTCCACTCCTGTTGCGTTGCTTCCTGCACCCAACATTGCATGCCAGGGATAGGCAGGCAGATGATGGGCTAGAATGCTATCCATGGGATTGCTTTTTCACTTTTCTTAGCACTTGTGTGCTTTTGTTCGCTTTTCTTGGCGCCAGCGCAGCTGCTCACTAGGCGGTATGGGGTGCCAAGGGTGAGGTTTGGCTTGCAGGGCTGGCAGTTTCCACGAGGCTCTCAAGCCTGGGCTTAGTGGGGATGTTCAAGTCTAGATCAGCATGGTTGGGTGGCAAGTTGCTTGCACATGATTCTGGTGTTGTGGACCATGGTTCCGATAGACTTAGATCATGTCAGGGCATGATAGATGGTATCAAAGCTGCCCTATCGTGGATGATCTCGATTGTGGTTGAAGTGATCGCGAGTTATCCTGTAGTGACGAATTCCAGGTATGGAGCCAATTTGCAGTTTAGTTTGCGATTTTATCAGCTAGGGATGTGAATTTATCATGATTGGAGAGAGGATCTTAAATGTAGTGCAAGAACACCTTATGGTGAGGAATCAGTAGGACAGAAGTATAGTTATCTTGGAAAGGTGGGTTCTAGATTCGAAACCACTGTTGGAAGAGGAGCAATGGAGATTGACAAATCCCAGGTGATAGGGTGTTGCAATGAAGTGACCAGGGCCTGGATAGGCAAATCATAGGGGGAAGGAGATGTATGTGGGTGTCGAGTCAGGGAGAGGAGGCGGCAGAATGATGCACAATGGGCTTGCCTTGTTTTTTGGGAATTGTTTTTTTGGAATTTTGTTTTTGTAGATGCTTTAATTGCCAAAAATTCACCGTTTTACTTTTTCCATTGCAACCTTACTGAAATCTACAGCTCCTCCTCACTCTTAGATGCAGGCATCCTTCTTCATCATCATTGCTAGCTCCTCTGGCTGAGATTCTCTTGTGATTTTCCATCTCTACCCATCTGTTCTCAGTGCTGCTCTGTAGCTGCTGCTTCTTCTCGGCTGAATTCTTCGTCCCCTGTGCTATCCTCCTCTTCTACCATTCCTTGCAGCCATCACCTTCTAGTGGACGATTTCCCTTCATTGCACACGTGTGGGCAGAATTGAAGCAGCTTGTAGCGTGCAGTTTCAATTTTCGTGGGTATTTGGTGATGGAGAGCCACCACAATAACCTGAGTCCTTGCTTAGATTATTGTCTTGTGGAATCGGAGGACGAAATCACTTCAAAACTCATTCCACGAAGACTGGAAGCTGTCCTTCAGGAGATGAGAAGTTGCAAGAAAAGCTTTGGGAATCTCTTAGATATTATCAAACTCCATTGAATTAGAAGTATGTGACTGAAGGCTCACACTGTGATAAGTGTCGAAAATGTGTCTTACAAGCATTCTGTCAACACCATGTTCTTTATAAGCATAAGAGATCTCGCACCCCACATGGCTGTCCTTTATCCATTCCATCCATCCCACTGCTATCCCCCGCTATCCCCTGCTTCGTGAGTTCCAGCCCATTGATATGCTGCCCAGTAACCCGTTTGGACTGGCAAAATGGCCAGCTGGCCTAAACATTTAACAAAGGCCTGCGCCTGCTCAGCCCCATTTGGTTAAGACTCTGATCCAGCATTGTACCTGAAGCTTTTACTTTCGTAGGACGTTAACTAAGCTGGGCTCCTGTACTGATTGGTAGTTTGGAGATGTTTGTAGTAGGCAAGAGTTATATCCAGGTATCAAGAGCCTTTTCAATCAGATGATATAAACTGTACAAATAGCTAAGACACTCAAATAGTTAAGTTTTTCCAATGAAGCTGAAGAGAAGCAGGGTATCAGAGTAAGACTAACTGCATGCATGTTTAATGATATTCAAATTTGAAGGTAGCTCTCAGTTATCTTATATACGAAGGATCCCAAATCTCATCTTGTGTTGATCTTTGGATTCAGTTTGCAACATCTTTATTGATCGTATTGATGGACTATGACACTTGCCTATTTCGGATTGCAGGCAGGGTCCTTTCATGAAGGACAGACTTGCTGAACCAAGACAGTCAGTGGATAGGGAATATGCTGGCTATTCTCCCAACAATTCTCATGGAGCCAGAGAGATGGCTGATGAACTTGTTTCCCTTGCAGATCTCATACATGTAGCCTTGATAAAAATTGAAGCACTAGCCATGGAGGGACTAAAGATACAGTGTGATCTGTCGGAGAAGGCTCCTTACAGTATTGGGCAGCTTTCTTTAGATGGCAGGACTGAAAACCAAAATGAATGGACTCACCCTCTAATGAGAATGGGAGCTCCCTTTCATCCGGCTGCTGATCGAAAGGAACAAGTGAAGCATGGTCCTAATGCAGATTGTTTGCTGGAGACAACTATTTCTTTAGAAGAGTGGATAGAGCTTAATGTGGAAATGCACGAACCTGAGTATCAAAAGGACTCACAGGGAGCAGTGGCTTCACATACTCTCTCACACCAGTATGTGGAAAAAACAGATTGTATTGAAAACAAAGGCATGCAATTGCAATCGACATGTGAGAATTTGGGAAATCTGACATGGGCCTCACTGCATGGCACCCTTACTGTGGTTATGCTCGTGCAGCTACGGGATCCTCAACGGTATCATGATCCAATAGGTGCTCCAATGATGGCTTTGGTGCAGGCTGAACGAGTGCCTTGTGGAAAAGCAGGGTCAAGGGTTGCAAATGAAGAAGGCAGAGACACCAAACAAGACAGCGATAAGCATGGCACACGGGAGCTCGACAAAGTTAAAGAAGAAATTCAACTCAAGATAAATGGAGTCCATGTTTCAGGACTGAAACTCCCAGAGGACAAAAAAAGTGAAGGTTGGGGCAATAAGAAGCAGCTTCAGTCTGGCTCACGATGGCTCCTTGCCAATAATGTGGCAAAAAGCCCAAGGCATGTGCCATTTGGACCAAAACTTCCAGGAGCAATGGCCAATGAAATGGAAAGGGAGACTATTTGGAGCATCTCTGCTTGTGTGCATGGCACTGGTGCGACATGGAGGGATGTATCGGAGTTTTGCCCCCACATTAGAAATCCTGACCTTATTCTTGTGAATGACACAATCAGCGCTTGTTAGATCAGTATGAAACACCTGGATAAAAAATATTTCTCAGGTGATTGCCAAGTTGCATGGCATCTGACTTGCTAGTTTAACTTTAGATATACTTACTAGCAGAACTGTGCTCTC